>NC_141614.1:13275747-13433247 GCF_047967505.1 Dipteris shenzhenensis | reverse complement strand
GACGCTGGTGCCAAGAAATGAATTGCAGCTTGCAACGGCAGCCCCATTTATTCTTCTCTCCCAGTTTTAAGGCAGCCTCTGATTCTGCCCAGGATGGCGCTGGTGGCAAGCAATGAATTGCAACTTGCAACGGACATCGTTGTCGCCAAGAGGAATATTAGCGAGATCAGTGTTGTATCGTCCAATGCTTTTTCGTTGAAGAGGAATTCCCACTTTGTTGGCCTGAGTTGCGGCGTTGACGTACGCACGTTGTGTCCATATCTCAGCTGCTGCTTTCCAAAAGAAGCTATCGATGGCGATCCCCTTGTTCCTCAAGTCACAAGGAAACAAAACAACGCCGGCCCTTGAACATAAAGGAACTCTTAAGGTGATTGGTCGCTTTGTTTTGGTGATTTTTTGGGATGACATGAGGGAAAGTCTCAAGGGAGGCCTTTTTGGAAGGGAAAATGTTGTGAGACCACGGAATGGCCATTAGGTCACAAGTGGTTCACACGGGGTGGCACTATGAGGGTTAGACAGAGGAGACTTCTTCTCCCGTCATTACTAGTCACAGCTTGACCTGGAAGGTTATTGGCCATTCATGTCTGCCAAAGTTTTTAATTGGCTAGCTTTTCGAAGGGGGTTGGGATTACCGGACGACCGTCGGACATGTCCTTCGTTGAATGGCAATGTGCTACCTCATAGAAGGCCCCTTTTGTGAGGATGGTGTCTACCATATTTAAACCAAGCCGCCTTAGATAAATTAGGCAGTTTTCAACATTGAGCTAATTAAGAAACTTGTTTCCGACTAATCGACCAAGAGACTTTTCGTGATCTTAAGATTTAGAGTAACATGAGTGGGGCCTTTTGGATGACAAGTGGCACAAGTTTTGTTAGTGTTGACTAGAGCTAGCGGAACCACCATATAGCATTAGTTTTGGTGTTGCCATTCAAGACATTTTAGCATTATAGAAATATAGTTGTTTTCCGTCATTGCGGCCCCCTCAAGATTTCTTTCGAATCATTCAACACTTTAGAAGCACTCCGATACTTTAGTTGTAGGCACCCTAACCTTAGAGTGCCTACAAAGGTGCTCAAGGATTCTATGTAACTAGAGCTTTCCAAGCTCTTTGTAATCTTCCATTTCAATTGAGTTTTACTCCTTGGATGATGTTCTTCCTTAGGCCTTCTCCTCTCTCAATCTACTAGAAGGATTATCTTTCTCGAGAAGAGAAGAGGATACTCTTTTTCTCAAAGTATAGCATAGGTTTGATGTGGCATTTTTTGTCTCACAATTCTTCTTGATGAGCAATTTTTTGACCTAATTGAGGTATTTTGTCTTTCATGCCATGTAGATTTTACTATTGCCATGAGCATTTGATCTTGGGAATTCTAGACCTACTTACAAGATGTGTTTTCATTGAAAAAATAAATCAATCTACAAGACCATCCCCATTCGAGATTTTTTATGGGACTAACCCAAAAACAAATTGCAATAGCTTTTTGTTTTCTTAAAAAACTAGCGCTACCATGTGTAGGTTATATTGGAGGTTTCCTATATAATCTAGAAATCTATTTTACCCATTCTAGTGAATTGATGTTTATATTTTTATATTGGTTCTCACTTGAGAAATCATCTACATCCACATGCACAACTATAGATCCTAGATTTTGGCAGGTTCTAATAGGAATAATTGCAGCAAAAGGGGGACTACCCTAAACCTACCAAGCATTGGAGGTCTATACTCTAATGATAGACTTTATCTTTTATTCATTACATATGGAGATCTTCACTCTAGTGGGAGTCTAATGGTAGACTTTTCAAACACCTAGATTAATATCAATGGAGTAACTTAGTTTTCCTTGAGAACCTCTCCAAGTGTAGTGCAACTAGAGATTCTAATGGTACATATGGAGGTCTTCATTCTAATAGTATGCTTCAAAAATACCAAGCTTAACGTCAATAAGCTAAATGAGGAACTTGGAGAAACTAGTGTGAGACCTATGGAAGTTTTAATCAACCTCTCATATTGTGTAAATGTTAACATTCTAGACCACAACACATACATTTTTTTAAATAAAGAGAAAAGGAAGTTACCTCTGCTGATGTTTGTCCAAGATGTTTAAAATATTTGTAATCCAATTTCATTACAAAAAATTTGGCAAGTTGATCTTCATGTGCATTCACATGTTTGTTGCCTTATTTTCTCTATTTCTAGTTGTAATTTTGTAGAGTTGTAATATTGTTGGTAACAGTTCAATCTAGTTAAAAGGCCAAAACTAATACTGATTTCACACAAATACACACATATGCACATTGCTTTGATTGATCCTCAAATGGGTTGGAACAGAAAAAGGATCATGCTAGAAAGGATGTGGTCTAATGTGGTGCTTGTGCTCCTTGTTCTCTTTCTAATCTTTGAAGCAAAAGGGGTACCGACTATTCAGTGCATAAATTATTTTTCATTCCATATGGAGGAAGAGGAATCCCTCAGTCTAAGGTTTACAATGCAATGTTGTTACTCCATTCGATTTTGACATTTGGTTGGGAAAGAATGGAACTGTGATGGAGTTGCTCTTGTTGGCTCCTTTTTGGTTTCAAAGTAGAGGAGCCACACTCACACCACGTGGCATAGTCCTTTGGTGACATGTTAACCTTGAAAATAAGTAAATATATAGATATAGATATAGATAGATACATAGATGAAGGCCAAAATTAGATGTTGAGTTTCATTTGAAATCCAAAAAGTTTCCCCTACTTCCTATGAAGGCGTGGACACCTTTCAAGCTTGATGAAGCCTTCAATTTTCAACACTATTCAAGAGACCATATTATAGTCCATGTGAGAAATTTAATTGATAAATATGGTAGCAACATTTGTCAAGTAGGCAAAAACAACAGAGTGCAACCAGAAGTGCAACCAGAATGCATCAAAACAATGGAGCTAGCAGAGGACATGTTACCAAAAAGTACGTGAAGCGAGTCAAAAAAAAGAGAGAAATGAAGCATACCAGCCTTTAAGGAAACCGGTGTTAGTCCTTGAAGGAATCTTATAGTACTAAGGAGGTGGAACCATAGGGGAGGCTATTGGTAATAGCCTTGAAGAGGATATCTTGAGGTAGAAAGGACTGTTAAAATTAACAAAAACTGAAATGGAAAGCTACTTTTTTGGCTACTGAAACTTCTTTTGCATCGGCTGAATATCTTGCAGAAGGCCATAGGCAAATATTACTCTTGCATAAGATTTTCTCTTTCCTTCTAGGAGTGTTGCTGTTGGTTAGCCACACAAGTCGGGCATTGTTCATTGTAGTGAGCATAAGGTGCAATCCCAAAAGTACTATAAGTTTGCATTCTAGGGAGATGAACTAGCCAAAGGTGGAGCTTCAAATAGGTCAGCAATACACGGTGCAAGTATTTTGCGAACGTAGGAGGCAAGTACAATATAAGGGTTCGAGGCAAGTACAAAGGCAATAGCTTGAGGTCAAGTACTCTTAAGGGATATGGCCATTTGGGAGAGACCCAATTGATTTTCCTGCCTCCCCTCTCTTCCTCCTTTCTGCTATATTTGTTTCCCCAACCCATGGTTTAGAGTACATATATATGCTTAAAATTTACATTCTTGAACTACACTAAGACATAGGGTCCATCAACTCCCATGATTGGAAAGTGGTGCTAGATTGACCCTTTTGTAGAAGATCGATATCTCATCAACAACTATCATTTTACTATATTTAATTAGTTTACATAGGTTAGGGTTATTGCATTGAGATGCATTTTAGAATATCTTGCCTCATAAAATTAGTTTACATAGGTTAGGGTTATTGCATTGAGATGCATTTTAGAATATCTTGCCTCATAAAATTTGTTTACATAGGTTAGGGTTATTGCATTGAGATGCATTTTAGAATACCTTGCCTCGTAATATTTTATTCTCTATTACACAACTTTGAGATGATTCATATGCAAGCATTAGAGGAGATTCACAAGACGTTTAGCTTGGGGATACAAGCATTCCATTAAAAAAGAGAGCCAACCAATAAAGAAGCTTTGGGCATTTAAACTTTGGGGGGATCCAGATTACATCTCATCCTAGATGAGACAATATTTAAAAAATACTTTTAAATTGAGATATGAGAATAAACGCACCCTACCTGTTAATTTTTAAATTGTGTATAAAATTACCCTTGCTATAAATCTATTTATGTAAGTTTTAAGAATATAAATACCCCTCATTTTGAACTTTCATAGTATACTTGCATTTCCCAGGTGGAGCCCCCAAGATTTTGTGGGAGGGGGGACATGAAATTTTCATATTTTTCCCTTGCATTTTTGAAATCTTTTAAAGAAAGCCATACATATTATATACGGACCTTGCCCCCCCATACCTGGATTTTGGATGAGGGTAGTAACATATTACATATTGAGTTGGTGCCCCAGGATATATGTACACCGCCTTTCTAAGAGAATTGGTCATATGTTCTTAAGAATTGATAGAAAGTACAATGTTCATGAAAAGTTTTCTGACTTTAGCATAATTTGAAATATAAAAATATGTGGTTAATCTTTATAAATTGCATTAGGAGTATAGTAATAGCAAGTAGGTGGTATTTTCACTAAACTTTGGTTTTTAAAGTTACCTTTAAAAAGTGCATTAGGAGTGTATTTGTAATTTTTGGACTTTTCTTTTGAACTTGGACATTACATAAGTCCAAAATTTTTGAATAGTGTGTTGACCACTCTGTTACATTAAATTGATTTTCCAACATTATGATCTTTGGAATATTATAAATCAGTGTGCAACATCTAAACGTTCTAATCCTATTATAACTTCATCTATTCTATTATTTTGGTGTCTTTCAGCTTAATCCAATAGTGAACCATGATAATGGTCTAAAATGCACCGGAAACTTAGGAAATTAGAAGGGCCCATAGAGCAAAGTTTATTTACAATGATGCATAAAATATACAAAATACAACAACAAGGGTTTCCATTAGGGGAGAATTGGGGTCTCAAAAGGGCCTCATAAGGAATGGATTAGGGAATGCTTAGTGGGCTAATGCAAGGGGCTTGGAGGGTCCCAAAGAGGCCTAACCAGCCTAACCTAGGTGGGTTAAGCCCACATTTGAGCCCACCTCCTCCCCCATCAATGAGGGGAGGGGGCCACTTTTTGGAATTTGAATTTCAAATTTCAAATCTCCCTCCCTTCCTCTCTCTCCCTCCCTCCCTCCCTCTCTCTCCCTCCCTCCTCCCTCCATCCCTCCTCCTCTTCCCTCTCCCTCTCCCTCCCTCCCTCCCCCTCCCTCCTCCTCTCCCCTCCTCTATCTTACTCCTCCTCCTCCCTCCTCCCTCTCCCCTCCTCCTCCTCCTTCTGGCTTCTCCTCCCTCCTTCCTCTCCCCTCCTTCTCCAGCCGCCTAGGCTTCCTCTCCTCGACTCCTCCCTCCTATAGAATCTCTCCCCTCCTCCTCCCTCCTATAGCATCTCTCCCCTCCTCCTCCCTTCTACAGCAACTCCTTCCCTCCCTTCTACACCTGTCGCCCTACTCTCCTCCTCCTCTTCCTCTTGCCCTCATCTGCTTCTCCTCCTCCCTCTTCCTTGCTACTCTCACCCTCTCACTGCTCCATCTTTTCCAGCTCTCCCCTACATTTTAGCCTGCATCACTGATACCTCTCTTTGAGTACTCATGGCACCATTCGAGGACATATCCAACAAGTACCATGTGAACCTACAATTGGAGGCAGATTATGCAAGCACACGCTCTTTGGGATATAGTGGAACTCCTCAAAGTGTGCTCCACAGTCTTTGATTGCAAGGGAAGAAGCATCTTGACCTTTGGGTGGATGGAAACTTGTATCCTTTAGACCTTGCCACCCAAAAGAGTCCTCCTTTTCATACAGTGCATGATGTTGTTCGGTTTGTTGGCAAGGGACATGCTGGATTGCTTGGTTATTGCAATCGATTGAACCATTCTCAGACATTGGCTATGCAAGCAAGCGAGGTGCAGAGAGCCCAAGCAGAAGAACTTGCACATTTGGGAAATATTACTATTGTGGCAATGCATAATAGTATGCAGGATCTCCAATTGCAAAACAAAGAACTCAGTGACAAAGCACATGCACTGGACTTGGAGCAACATGAATTGGAAGAATCAATCCAGAAGCTCGTTGAAAGCAAACAAGATTTGGAAAGGTCTATCTATCACCAAGTTCAATGTGCTGTGGAGAAGGAATGAGAGAAGTTGATAGAACGAGTACAAAACTTGAAGGGAACACCTTTGGGACTGAAGGAGAGGAAAAGACAATTGCAATCTATGGATGCATTGTTAACCAATAGTGGTGCCCGAAAGAGGAGAATACGGGCTGCAAGGTTAGTTCCCCAAATTTTCAATGAAATTTCTTACTCCAAAATATTTGTGGTGTTGCATTCTTTCCACTAAGACTCATTTGTACTCTACTTTAGGAATTTCATGGAGGATGTGATGGGAACAATGGAAATGGATGATAGTGATCCTTCATATATTCTAAGAAGTTTAATAAATCCAAGTGATGTCATGGAAGTGTTGAAGGACCCTAGACAAAAAGGGCTATGTAAACAAGTTTCTAGAGAGGTAATGAAGGATTTCAAGGGCCTTGTCCAAGCAAAGGAGGTGCTTGGAGCTTGTGATGCTGCTGGTGTAAGTCGTGAAGCTTACAACTCTGTTTTTAAAATTTTCAAGTTTGCTATGGAGAAAAAGTATAAGATATCTACAATGCCATTGCCAGCACCATGGTCTGTAAGGCTTGCACATCAAGAAACAAACCAATGTGCTAGAGAAAAGCTTGGAGGATACCATTGTGTAAGTGGCAAAATGACTTGGGAGTAATCCAAACGTTTGAGATGAATGCTTTCAATAATGTTTACGTGGATGTAGAGAATTTGCAGAGAGCCATGGTCAAATTCTATGGGATGAGAGAAGAAGGTAAGAGAAATGCCCTCTTCACATTCAACTTTATTTCTTCTCATTTCTATATCCTTACTGTATTTCTGTTTCATTGTACAGATGGTAAGCTAGTATTTGTTATAAAAATGGATGAAGCTCAGTTGGTAAAAGAGCACAAGCTAGAAAGGGTGAGCATTTGTATTATGAACGACGCCTTGGATTTTGCTCAAGGGGATGAGGAAGTTGAGCAGGGTTTCTCAGTCCAATCTAAGAAGGACATATGGTGGCTTGCAGCCTTTGAGACCCCAAAGGAGTGCCATAAGACATTGAAGTGGGTTTTCGAGAAAATCGGCATCTCGTCGATTATTCGAAGACAAGAGGCAGGGCAAACATTAATAGTGGATGGGCATGGAACGTTTCAAGTTGAATGGAATCTAGCTAGTGATTTGAAGACCCTCAAGTGCTTGTATGGTTGTGATATCGGTGCAGATGCAAAATGGACATGCTTGTACTGCACCCACTCTTAAAAGATGCAAAAGGGAAGCCTATAGTGAGAAAATGGCATCCTTTCTTGCAACCAAAGTGCAACCCCTGATCATCACAAAAAGGATCCTAAGTGGGACCCCATTCTACCAATTCAATTGAAGCGGGTACACGTGTGTACTTTGCATGCTGAACTGTGTATACTTGATAAGTTACTCTATCTCCACCTAGTTTATGCTTGGAATTTGAGGCCACAGCAAGTATTTGCACAATGCATTGCAAAAGCTGAAGAACTACTCTCACTAATGGGACTTCACGGAGGCAATGTGAAGCTTAAGCAGGACAAGAAACAATCAAGAAATACACAAAATCTTCCTGCGAAAGTGTCCATGGGTGGAGGAAATGCAAGGAGGTTCTTGTCCAACCACAATGCTGATAAAGAAAAACATACATTGGCTCAAAGCATCCTAGGTTGGGAGTACTGGAAAGCTTTGTGTGAGTGCACCACAAATTAAGCTTCACATCCACGAATTGCTACTTTGAGAGCAAAATTGTGGACAAAGCTTGATGCATTTAAGAGATTGAGGACAGCATTGGGAGAATTCATATCATTGATGGTAGAAGCATGGGGGGAGTCACATATTACACATTACATGGTAATCCTCATTAGGTTGAAATTTTGTGCTTTAAACTTGAGTCAGTTTATGTTTCTAATACAATGTTTTTCTTTACAGCATATTCTTTACGCACATGCACCATGGTTTGTAGAGCAATGGGGCCCTCTGTCCATTTGGAATACTCAAGGAATGGAGAAATCACACTACAGAGCAAAGGCAGCATACTTCAAGAATACAAGGCATGGGGGTGGTATCGCGCGAAGCAATGCACTACACGAAATGTTCGATTAGTTTTATAGATGTCTAGAGGCCAGGACTCTCAAGTGCGATAAGGTAGAGGTCTCAAGTGTCGCAAAAGTGGTTCAACATGTCAAGAAGACAAGGAGATGTGCTGCTTGGAAGTCCTCAACAGGGAGCCAAGGGGTTGTGCTTTGGTTGCAACGTAGAGTCAGAAAGGGGAGGCGTTGGGTCCTAAGAGAGCCCCAAATATAAAATGTTTGATGAATAAAGTTAACACTATTTTGAGTCAATTATAGATTTCAAAATTCACAAATTTATTTGAAAATTGTAGAATTGCATGTGCGACATGGCAGGGCGGAGGAGTGAGTGGGTTGGGAGGGAGGGTGGTGAAGATTAAGTATTACCGAATTGGTGACAAAAGACTGGGGGGGGAGGGGGTGCACTCAAAAAACCCTAATTTAAAAGAAAAACCCTAAAGTGCTTTAAAAAAGACTATATAAAGCACTTCAAAACCCTAAAATCCCTCATTTTTATGGCACGAGTTAAACAAACTGCTAGACCCATTGGACGCTGTTTAGATTGAAGATGGACATAGCCTGATGCCATCCTTGGAGTAATGTACTTGGCATTATACCAATAGATATTTCTCGGTTTCAAAGTAGAGGACTTCTCTCTAGCATGCATTTGCCTTTCATAATCCTCATGAATGGCAGTAAACTTACCTAAGAAGCACTCGACTGGTTCCCACTCCTCAAAGTCTGAAGGAAATACATCTACTATGCATAAGTGCTATTTCAAAATACAATTTCAAACTGACTCATTACACTGGTTCTATTTCAAAATACAATTTCAAACTGACTCATTACACTTCAAAATCTTACACAAAATGCAGACTTACAATGCGATGGTATTGTCGATTGATTGCTTGACGGAGAAAGGCACATGTCCTTTCCCATGTAGATGTGTTTGAACTTCATAATGTGGCCCTTCCATTCATGCAAAAGATCACCTCTTTTGCTCTTGGGAAGCTTATGTGGACCCTTGGCAGATCCTCTCATGACTATCCAATCATTCAAGCTGTAGGTGCAAGGCACCATTCACCCAGTGCATCTTTGCTCCTGTGGGACATAGAGTACATATATGGTCTCCTCACCATGCTTGTACAGACGTCACAACAACAATAGTGGACTAGAAAGTGCAGCTTGGAGGGAGAGAGCAGCTCCAATAGAGGGAGAGAGAGGGAGAAGGTATAGAGGGTGCAACTAAAGGTTGAGAGAAGCTCCAAGAGGTGTTGTAGCTAGGAATGGAGGGAGAAAGAGTAGAGGGGGATGAGCAGCTGCTCTAGGAGGTGTTGTAGCTAGGAATGGAGGGAGAAAGAGCAGAGGGGGATGAGCAGCCACTACAGGAGGTACTGTAGCTAGGATTGGAGGGAGAAAGAGTAGAGGGGGATGAGTAGCTGCTGCTGTAGGAGGTGTTGTAGCTAAGAATGGAGAGAGAATGAGCAGCTGCTACAGGAGGTGCTGGAGAGGGAGAAACACATTGGACCAGAGCAGGAGGGGGCAAAGAAGATGCCAAATGAGTTCGGGCCACATTTGAAAAATGGAGGGAGAATGGAGCTGGACCAGAGAAGAGGAGAGAGCAGGCCTGTAACAAGTTGAGAGGGGGGGGAAATTCGCCCAGAAGGGCCCACCGCCTCTTGACTGACTTGTAGGTTTGTTTGGGGGAGGTGCATATGGGAGAAGGGTCAAGCATGGGTTGAGAGGGGGGGGGGGGGGATGGTTTGAGTGGTCCCCGATGTAAGAGGAGTAGCCAATAGGGGCTGTTTGTAGGTCTACCCACCCTCCACCTCAACACGGCATCGCCCCACAAAAAGGAGCACTCCCATTGATACACCTCAAATACCTCACTAATCCCTTGAAATTAGGAAACACTAATTGGGGGCCCTTTGGAGACCCCAATTCTCCCCTAATGCTTTAGGGAGTCTCATTCCTAGACCAACCAGGGATTCCTTTAAGGTGTCTCATCTGTAGTACAATAAGGGAAATAATTGCCAATTATTTTTAGTACAACCAGGGATTCCTTTAAGGAGTCTCATCACTAGTATAACAAGGGAAATAATTGCCAATTATTTTTAGTTGTTTCTATGGAAAAGTCAAGAGACTTGTGCTTTTTTGCGTGCTTGAATAAAATCGTTGACATTTTTAGGATAATTTTTAAAAGAATTGAAACTTGAAAGTCAAAAGGACACATGGCGCCATCTCTAAGAAGCTATTGTCAAGAACAAACTGTTCACAGAAAACTTATAATCAAATACAAAACATTTTTTTTTTTCATGTCTAAAAAATGTTCTCAAGAAATCACAAAACTTGAGAATTTACAAAGATTTTATAGCTAAAATATAACTAAATTGCCTAAAATTTGGCAGGTTTACAAAATTGAGAAACGACAGGCAGCCTAGGGAGATGTTTGCGTTTTCTCACACCCTCTTGAGCCACTTGTCACGAATTTAAGCCCTTGATCTCATTTCATCTTATGCCCTTGATTTGGTTTGATGTAAAAACTCAGCTTTTGACTAAAGCACTAAAAGCATATATTAGGTGCTTTACACAATAAAAAGACTATATAAAGGTTTTAAACCTATTCAATTTGAAGAGATGGTCTATTTGATTTGCAAGTTTGGGCTTATTGGCATGTGAAGCTTTGGAGAGCCTCACGATGACCTTATGCTCTACTCTCACAAGCTCGACTTACTACAGTGATCAAACCCCCATTTTCTGAGGTTGGAGAGGCACATGTAATGCTGGCTAAGTGGAGAGTGAGAATGTTACATGCTCTACTTCAGACTTTCTCTAATGATAGTTATCTTTTTGTGCTGTCCAGAGTCTACTGAACGATCTGAGAATGTTGGAATCATCTCGCTCAAGGACACACGCAAATCCTCTCAAGGTCACATTGGCAGGTTTTTCGGATATTGTCTCTCAATGTTTAACTCTACGATTACGACTATTGACATTCAGGTAATATGCTAGTTTCTTATCCATTCGCGAGACTCATCCTCAACGCTAATATTCTTGGCATTTATATTCTCGACATTATCTCGACACCGAGGGAAGGGCCTGTTCCCTCAGATTATAACTCTTTGGGGAAAGAAGCATGCCGCCTCCCCGCCCACACTGTGTGGTTATAATAATTATATATTATATATTATAATATAAATATTTTTAATTATTGATCCATTCAAATTTTTTTCTTTTTTATCTAAATTCTTAGAACATTTCTCTCGTTTAATGCATGTTATCGATGCGAGGGAGCAAGGAAATCCAAGATGGATGCAAGATTGAAGGATGACTACACCTTTATTCATATGGTTGTAGTCCATGTGACAATATTGTAAAAACTACAACGAGGATCAGTTATTGTATTGCCTTATTCATGTATTTGTTGGACTTCAGCTTCCAAAATATGGACATCACAAAATCAATAATAAATCTCCACCCCTGACGTTTGTAGGAAGGATCGGGTCCTAATGAATCCTGTATCGCATCTCATGTCCACTATTTTACTTATTCTCTTTTTTCCTTAAAGAATTGATAAAATAGAAGGATTCAGCTTCAATTTGGAGTGCTTGAATAAAATCGTTGACGTTTTAGGCAAAAAACTCAGGGAGAATTTTTAAAAGAATTGAACTTTGAAAGTCAAAAGGACACATGGCGCCACCTCTAAGAAGCTATTGTCAAGAACAAATTCTTTATATATTGTTCACAGAAAAGTTATAATCAAATACAAAACATTTTTACTTTCACCTCTAAAAAATATTCTCAACAAATCACAAAACTTGAGAATTTACAGAGATTTTATAACTAAATTGCCTAAAATTTGGCAGGTTTACAAAATTGAGAAAAGAAGTTTTTCTCTGAAGACTGGTTGTCAATGAAAGAATGTGAATCTCTGTTGCAGTTATCACTGCAAGCACTGATGAGAAGCGGGAGTGCGCGATTGAAATCAGAACGTGGTATCGACAAATAGAGTATGCACACAGATCACTCCCTGCGAAGCTGTCGAAACAGCACTACCATGGTTGTATTTACAGAGAAAGGAGAGCTCTCCTGCAGATACTTGCATCCGCGAGGACAGAAAGTTTAAGAATATCACATTGGCATCAAGATCAGTACCTCCACCAATTGCACACCAAAACTCGGAGGTTTCACGTCTGCTGCGCATCCGCAAACGATGACGGTATCCAAGCCGAGCAAAACGTAGCTGGCTGGCCCTTCCATCTCAGAATTATGCAGTCGTCTTCCACAAGAAGATCCCAGCTGCCATCGTGCTTCCTCAGGCTAGATTTTGCATTCTCCAGCACCTCCATGCTTGGGAAATTCGCGCAGAAGCCAGCTCTTTTCATTCTTGCGCTCCAAGCTGTGTGCGTCTCGTTCCTTTCTCTCCTGAGCTCACCCTCGCACGCCACATTGTTTATCAGCGAGAAAGCTGCCTCAGCTTCGATGATGTGCCTTAATTCGCAATCGACACCTTTGAAGGAGGTGTTAATAGAGTCGAGGAATCGCCACTGGAACTCCACCCCCTTCTGGAAGCGTGTGAGGAAGTCGGAGGAGCAGTGATCCGCATCGTTCTCGCTAAGAATGAAGGTGTTTGGACGCAGGCTGTGGATGAATCGGAGGAAGGTATCCCGCGGGCAAGCGTCTGCAGTCGACTTGTGCCCTCCTCCAGAGATGTGTCTCCGAGTTGGGGTTGGCAGCTCATCGTTGAGTGAATGCAAACGGAATTGCCCGCAGATCACCAGGGCGTCTCCCTCTGTCAGCTCCAGGTCCTCGCGACTCAGCGACTCCAATGGTGTAGAGACATTCCTGAGCTCCAACTTCAGCCCTAAAGTCTTTGCAAATCCTTCCAACCGAGCGAGAGCAGAGCTTGCGCGAGCACCCGCTTGCAATATTCCCGTGCTCGAGGAAGAGCGCGGGTCGTGCACGGTGGTGAGGCGCATGAGTTTGGGACCTCCGGAGGGTCGGGTTGCTAGCGCTTCGATGAAGATAGGCCACTGGGTGCCCTGCGAGACGCCAATGTCGACAATATGCACAGTGTCGTGACCTTCACAAGCTTCCAGGAACGCACCATTGGCGATGGTGTAGAGCGTGTGGTGCCAGGGGCTAACGTCGTGGAAGCGAAGGAGAGCGCGATGGACAGGCAAAGGAGCATCGGAGTTGGGGTCGATGGGAGGAGGGGAGGAGGGAGGGAGGCTGATGGTGCCGGTGACTTTGGAGAAGAGAGCTTTCAAGCCATAGGCAGCGAGTTTGTGATTGGCATCGCCAGAGAAGGAAGCCAAATCGTTCAACACCCACATGAGATGCTGCGTTCGCAGCAGGTTATTGCTGGCTATGGCGGCAGCGCAGGCGTTGAGCAATTGCTCAGCCCAGCGCGATTCTTTCGAGTTTTGCGAATGCGCTGCTCCGTAAGCTCGAGCTGCTGATCGACTCGACGATTGTGCTGGCCGCGAGACTGATCGAGCCATCGGTTGCTGATCATCTTCTTCCTCCATCTCGCATTGTTGCAGCACCGAGTTGTTGCTAGCGCTGCCTCCGTCTCGCCTCCCTCTCTCGTCTTCTTCTTCGTATAGAACGCTCTGTGGACTCGACATCTTCACCTTCTTCACAGCTTCGTCGTCGTAGAGATTGGAATACTCCCTCTTCTTCGACCCTCCATGGTTGAGACTGGAGCTGTACCGTCTCTTCTTCCACCCTCCAGCATGGAGATTGCTTCTCTGCATCCACAACAGCCGCAACAACATTTCGTCAGCTTCTTGCAACGAAATCAAACCTCGACCTAAGCTACACTCAAGTCCAATTGCAAATTTTTTTTATACCTCATCGTCGCCACCTTCACTCGGCTTGCTGCAACCTGAGTCGATAGGAGCTCCGTCCAAAGCGAAACCTTCTCCATCTTCGCCCGAGAAGTCGTCGCCGGATTGAACCCCATTCTCAGGGGACAATTCAAGCCCGGTGGAGTCGTCATTGCCAGAAGGGCATTCCTCCGGGGTGTGCTCAAAATCGAAGAGCTCATCTCCCAGCTTCGCAACGAAGATGCCGGGGGAGGAGGGGAGGAGGTCGGACCAGAAGTCATCATCCTGCTCGAGGCCGAGGGAGCTCTCGGGGGCAGAAGGGAAAGCAATCTGATGGTCACCGAAGTCGGCCTGGGGCTGATGAGCAAACTCATGGTGCAACCAGTCGATGGAGAGACTGTTGGGGTGATCCATGAAAGGGATCAGGAGCTAAAAACGAAGCGATGGAGAGAAGGAATGAGAGCAGGAAAAGGAGAAAGATGGAATTTAAGGAGGGAGGAGGGCGATGGACGGGGGTACCACGTTCGTTGGAAGTCATCGCGAGCATGACGAAGAAGACGTTGTTGGGTGGAATCTGCGTACCTCCGATTGTTGAAGTCTTCAGCCTATTCTTATGGTTATTCTTCAACTTGCGTCCAAAGACTTACACTACACAGTCACGATCTCTTTTGTGCCTTTCTTGTTTATAACCTTGAGCTTCCTTGTTGGATTCTCAGCCTTTTTTTATAGAGTGGGGATAGAAAGTCCCATTAACATCGAGGAATTGCGTTAGACCATGAATTTCGCTCAATCATAGCATTTGAAAACTCATGATTTTCACTATAATCATTGAAAATATTGGAAAGGTGTGAAAACGTATATAATTCCCACGTAATGAGGACTTTGAAGGCTTGAAAATCGTTAGCTTTGCATTAAGTAGAGCGAGTCCCCATGTACCTCCTCTCTCCAAGTGTGAAGACTTATGATCGTTTTTGGAGTCCCCGTGTGTTCATGTAGCAAATCGCCGTGCAGTTGTTGGAGCAAGCCAAACAAAGATTATCGTCTCCTCTCGTAGGTGGATCCATAATGGGTGGAGCAGGACATTTAGGCTCCCATGGGACCTCAATTCCAACTTGGTAGCTTCCCAACTGAAACTAGAAATCTTTATCCGTTTTCCCAGTTTGGCCAGTGCATGGGGACCGACTCTTATAGACCGATTATAGAGCATGCCCATGTGGAGCTTTCAAATGCTCCTCGGCTCCAATTTGGCTCCACTTGGAGCTTGTTTTTGCATAGCGGGATGTGGTGGCTAGCTGGGCACCTTGCGAGTAGAGGAAATGTGGCCTGACTGCCATCACCATTTAGCCCACATGCTCATGGAGGGGTTGCCGAACTCATTGTATGGGGAAGTGATAGGGAAAAAGGGGAGACTTGACTTCTATGCAACTCAAAATAACTTGCCTCCTCATGGATGAGCTGTCCCCTTAGAGCAAATTCTCAAGTTTCACTTAGAGCTACTGGAGGAGTTTTAGGTTGGAATCTATTTTACAACAAAGTTCAACATAAATTCATTAATCTTTCAATTTGAGGTGGTAGACATCCTTCACTAGCTCATACAAGTTGGGCCTTTGAATTACTTTGCCAAGCTCCCATGGAAGGTTGAGGTCAATGTCGTGGAGATATGTGTTATGTTTGGTGGAATACAAGCACCCAAGGCATCTTATGTTCAAGTATCCTGAAGTTTCATTCACCATGGATTGCATTGTGATTTACTTCCATCTTGCACGCTGCCTTATTATTTGTTCCATCAAGAGGTTAACTTTAATCGATGTAGAGAAGGGAAGTATTTGGTGCCAACAAAGCAAGGCAAGAAGTTAGCCAATTGGTGGTTTCACTCAAAAAAAGACGTTTATTTTCATGATATGTTTGCTCCAATTGTCTACATCACTGCATGCTTGGATCCGTTAAGGTCTTCGTATCTTCTACGCTCGCTAGTTAGTTATGGGGTAGGGAGTGCACACTTAAGGTGGCATGAGATGGGAGGAAAGAGTTCTCCATGAGATGTCTGGTGGGTGCAAGTGCCTCACGACTCTCAAAACAAAAACAAGATGAATGATGATAAATCATTCATAAGGCATGCCCAAAAAATAGCGAAAAAGAGATGAATTGGATATATAGCATAGAAAAGAGGGTAGAAAGCAGAGAGAGAGAGAGAGAGAGAGAGAGAGAGAGAGAGAGAGAGAGGATTTGTAAGGAAACTAGAATTGCATTAGGCAACCTTTCCACCATGGAGCACGTAACTACTAACTCAAAAATGAACCTCAATCCTAGTGTTTTATCAAATTTTAAGGAAAAAAGTGAATGAGTAAAATGGTGGACATGAGACACGACACAAGATCCGTTAGGACCTAATCCTCTGTGCAAATGTCAGGGGTGGTGATTTATTATTAATTTTGTGATGTTGATATTTTGGAAGCTGAAGTCCAACAAATACATGAATCAAGCGATACAATAATTGATTCTCATTGAAGTTGATACAATATTGTCAGATGGACTACAACCATATGAATAAAGGTCTCGTCATCCTTTGATCTTGGATCCATCTTGGATTTCCTTGCTCCCTTGCATCGATAACATGCATTAAAGAGAGGAATGTCGTAAGAATTCAGATTGAAAACAAGCAATTTTGAATGGACCAGCTCAATTGTAAATATTTATATGATAATATATAATATATAATTATTATAACCACACATAGTATGGGCGGGGGAGGTGGCGCGCTTCCTTCCGCAAATAGTTATAATCCAAGGGAACGGGACTTTTCTTGGGTACCGAGATAACGTCGAGAATATTAGCGTCGAGATAAGTCTTGCAAATGGATAAGATACTAGAATATTACCCATAATCGCAATTGAATGTCGGTAAAATCACTACGAGCAACGCGCTTTTCGAGCCGCTTTCTTTTCTGGAATGGCCTCCCACGACCCATTCCCCTATCCAACTGCTCATACTATTGGGATGGAATAGAGTGAATAGAAGGTTGCATGCACAAGGGTTGCTTCCTGTGAGCTTCCTGCTTGGCGCCCACGATTGCTCGAGGGTGGATGATGTTTTTTATCTCGTGTTCATTCAATGAGTGCTGGTGCCATTGCTGCTATTCCAGAATCGACGATCCGTGTGCCAAATCTTCAGTTCTAGAATCCTCCACCAATGTCGGATAGATGCCGTAGCCATCTTTGTCTCTATCGCACTGAGAGTCTTTTACTGGTCGTTCTCCATGGTAAGTCTCTCCCCCTTCTTTCCCTGCTTTCTCGTCGACCCCCTTGCTATAACCGAGAACCTCATCCTCTCTGTGCTTCCCATCAATACATGCTGCATCTTGAAAATGGGAACAGAACAGCCAAGGCGAGAGAGAAAGTGGAAAATTTTGGAGATTCTCGCATCATGTGGAACTCTATCCTTGAATGTGATAGATTTCAACATGGTGTACATGTCACGAGATCATCCGTATCGTTAGAGTCTGTGTTACACTTTGTGATCTAGAATTGCATTATCGCACGCTCTCACTCGATTTGTTGTCAAAAATAGCACCCTAGTAGCTTAGAAACACTCCCCTCATCAAATTCGTCTTCATGTATGTTCCTCCGTGATCGCCTTTCCAAATATGCATCTGCCTCATCCAATAGCACAATTGCTCGCCAAAGATCTTACTTAGCCTCATCTCCATCTTCCTTAGTCACCCAATTCAAAGTCATTGATCGCCGTATATTTAGAATCCATCTAAATTTTGGTGCAGTGCCCATAGGCCTGGAGCCTTCTCGTTGAGGCAAAAGAAAAAAAAACACTAGAACCTGCTAATTCAAAGTTGAGCCAGGTTGGCCTTTGCAAGAGCCTCGAGCATCCCCTTGTCCCAAGATAGCACCCTATCTCCGTACAACACTCTCAACAAACCGGCCATGAGTCTGGTGTGACCTTGTAGCCTCATGAGACAATGGGAAACCGCATCCACTGATGAGACACCCCAATGAAACACCACTCACCCAACTAGGAGCTTAAGGTCGGTCATCCATGAAAAGCATTCTCATCCAACATGTAAGGCCTCCAATTCATTCTCTCCATGATCGATTTGCTTGGAGTGTTCAACGTTCTGTGATCTGGGCCAGATGCATGAAGATTGGGAGAAGTGCTGCACCTATACCCCAAAAAATCATCTCGTTTGTCCTTTGTTTATAACAGTGACCAAAAATCTACACGGTGCGCAGCATGTGTAGGTTTGCACTTGTTTGCAAGGCATGGCACCACGTCCTCGCCTTCCCTTCCTCCCACAGATTATGTACACAGTAGCAACTGCCATGTTCCCCTTGTGGTGGTGTTGAGATGTGAAGGTCTTTGGTGTTTTGGGAACAAATGCAAGCTATGGCTTGTGTACAGCGCATCAAGCTAAGCTCTGTTTCTTTTTGTGGGAAAAGAATGCAGGCTATGCTATGGGGATTGCTATGGCGATGGTGATGGAGCAGGAGGAGGAGGAGCACAAAGTGCAACTCCAATGAGCAGCTCACCCAAATCACCTCTCCTCGCTCCCAATTTGATGATGCTCGTGAAAAAGCATAATTTCGTGGCTCACCTTGCTCATGAATGGTGACAAAGGTTTGCTTTGTTTCCACCATCTCTCTAGGTGCTGCAACAATTGGAATTCACCAACCCCCTCCCCATGCTTCTTTACAGCTCATGCTGATTCACCTTCGGCCTTCACCCTCCTTGTTAGTTCCCTCAAAACGTGTCCCTTATCTGCTTGTCCTTCTGTAACAATATAGGTTTCGGCTTCTCAATGGCAGTCGTGCCAAGTTCTTGGAGCTCACTTTAAGTGGTGTTTTATTACCAAAGCTTAGGTGCATCACAACTTTGCTCCTTTCTCTCGGAGAGAGAGTGGACAAAGCCTAGTATCTGATCTTGCAAATTCAACTCTACTTGGCACTCTGCCTCACGCAATGGAGTCCTTCGATTCCACACATTTGATAATGCCATGCATCTGTCTTGCTGAACGCATTCGCAGGAACTGGTTGTAATCGTACGTGAGGTTTGAAGGTTTGGGTGGGATAAGGATTGGGAAATGAAATCGAAGGGGTGCTCTCCCATTGCTTTTAGCACTTGCAAAATCTAAAACCTGCAGAGAAAGCAAGCAAGCTAATTTAGAGCTAATTTGGGGAACGAAATCCGAGGGTTGCTTTCCCATTGCTTTAGCACTTGCAAAATCTATAGAATTGAAACCTGCAGAGAGAGTAAGTGAGTTAAAAGGTAGTCACGTGGCTTAATGAGGGTTGAGAAAGGCAAAACTCCTCTCTAGGCTGCCTGCCATAACAAGATGAATTGCAATTCATAGGGCCTGCCCTAAAGAAGGAACAAAAAGCGAGGGAGAAAAAGGAAGGGGAGGGCTCTAGAGAAGGGAAGAAGGAAACAAGGCGTAATATAGCTGAATAAGCCTGAAAAAGAAAACCGCAGAGTTTCTCTTTTGTGAAGTGACTTTGGAGGGGCAGGCCAAGAAAGGAACTTGGACCAATCCTCAAAGAGAACGAATTTCTGAATTGAAAATGCGGGCATTCGCGAATTTCAGTCAAGGAAAAGGCCAGCCCAAAGACCAGTATTTAAGTTGCCTTAGAGGTGCGTGCCGAACTCTGATCGAAATCCCAGTCATACTAATAACATGTCTCTTACGACGCCAATGGGTACAGGGCAACCCATATGCGCCAGGAACGAGAATTTTTGTCGTGATCGAAAACTTATAGTGGGCTTTGGCGATGCGTTCTTGAGGACACAATTACAAGCTTGGGGAAGCGCGATGGGTGCTTGAGGACAGGAGCGATTGCCTCTGATTGCCTCGGGGAAAGCGAGCGAGATATTTGGAGCGAGCCTGCGCTTTCTTTGCTGGCGTGGTGGTATACGGTCAACCAACTAAAATATCTGAAGCAACGTTGGCAACGGAGTGTTGCGCGGTTGCTTACTTGCAATGCACCTCGACTGTGCCACCCAGTGGAGAGATCTTGGGCACGGCGACAGCGTTAGCTCGGCCGGGAGAAAGGCTCGAATAAAGCAAGATGGATGGCCAAATGGCGAGATGCGAGACGCGAGCGGCCGCAACAAAGGAGAGGTTGGCTCTGCGGCGGAACAATTTCTCATTTCAAAATCGAGGTGAGCACGTTTAATGAAGTTTCAACTACACAGACTTTTTTGTCACCATTCGGAAGAATTTCCTTCTCTTCTTTAGTCCGCCATTCAACCTTACCGTTTTCTTTGATTTGAATCAGCAATTTAGAAAGCTCCCTTTGATTTGACGCATCAATTTGAGAACTCCAAAAGCTCCCCCACAATTTGTGCTTCTCTAGAGGAAAACTCCTCTAGTACCCATCACTTGAAATTAAGAAAAAATGGTAACTATCATCAAGAGCTTGCAAACCAAAGAATACCGCAATGGGGACCTTTTTCTGGCGCAGAAAGTCCATGACATTGTGAACAATATGGGCTAATTGTCCACAGTCTCCACACATAAAGAATATTCAAATTGTCATTTGCATCCACCGTTTGTGCATGATCACACCATTGGTATGCAAGATCATGTAAGATCATGCATTCCCTCCTTTAGATTAATGCCCACCTTAACCTTCCTTAAACCTCCATGTTAGGAGGCACTCCTCTAAAATTTGAGCTAAAAACCTATGCATACTTTAACAAGCCCACACACGTGCGCGTCGGGGGGGGTAGGGGGTGGCCGTAGGAAAGTGGGAGAAAATGAAGCATGTGATGGGTAGTGTAGAGTGCAAGCTACACAAGTGATACCCAGTGAGGTCACTATGTAAGAACCCTATATAGCACGTGAGATTAAGGGGTATTAAAAAAACCCCCTACCTACGTATTTTTATAACCTATATACATACCTTATGTAAATTTTGAGATGATAAAAGTATCCCTTATGTATGAAAAATTTTTCTTTTTAAATTTAAAAAGACCTTATGTATGTACATCACCAAGGACGTACATACAGCCAGTTGTGTAAAGTCTGATCTGGCACTCAAAACTGGACGTCACATGTTCCACATCAATTTTTTCTATTCACATGCAAAGAGTCACACAACTACCTGCCATCAACGACATCACCAGCCGAGGTTGTGCAATACCTATCTAGATTCCTTGTCTTTGTAGCTCCAGCATCCACTTGTGCAACATTTGGCACCCCGCAAATCCAAGGTGCAATTTTATGCACCATAGGGCACATTAACGTACCCCGGATTTCCTAGTGCATGTCCCCATCTGCACAACTACTAGTCACGCTTCATAGGCTACGTCTGCACAACTTCTTAGAGCCATAGGAGCAGAAATGCGCTGCACAAATTCCATCTTAGAGCAGGTTGACAAGTTTACCATGGGGAACCACTTGTAAAGTTAAAATGTTCATAATGTTTCTCTATGCATTGAGCTTCCACTAGGGACCTCCTCTTAGGGGTAAACCTCCATGGCTAAATAGCATTGCAAAAAGGCTTGCTAAGCAAGGACTATGTTCTCACATGTCTCAAAGGATAGCCTTATTGACAAGCAACAAAGATATATCAAGAGGGAGATGGAGAATTAGGGGTTGGGATCTCATTGGGATGGGCTAGAGATGCCCTACAACTTTCCTACAATCGCTGAACTTTGACCAATTTAGTGATTTTAGGGGAGCTCCCTGAAATATAGGGCCTATTTTCTTGGAGAACAAGGTAGGAACAACTCATTTTGGAGGCTTGGTAGTCCAAACTCATGGGTTTTGGCACTATGACAATGCACGCTAAGCACATTCCCATTGAGTAAAATGGCTCAATGCATATTCCCTTCTTTTCCTCTTGTTCCCTTCTTTTCCACAAGAGGATAAAAGGCCTCTATTAACATCTTGAAACAAGGTGATCTGAGCCCACTTTCTAGGCATCCTAATGTTGTAGTTGTAGAGAGAGTTGCCACCAAAGAAAATACTAAAAGAACAAAACATGATTGGATGTAGCTACTTTTATGAAAAGTTATTCGTTCTTTGGCAAAACATAACTAACTTAGTATAGATATACAAACAACATATTCTAAATCTTGCTAGAACCAAATATCAAAGATTTGCCTCCTTGACTTGGAATTCTAAGAGGCTATTAAAATTTGCTCAAAAACTTTGATCTACCATATGCACTACATATACACAAGAAAGTGCTTAATGACATTGGAAAGGTCACTTGTAGCTTTATTGATGACAAGGCCAGTCTATTGATAAAAAAGAAAATATTCTTTAAAGAGCAGATTCTTGTGACTTGGCTTAACAAAACAATTGAGATGGTTTGAAATTTTCATGACTATTCGAGTCGAATTGAAGATCATGATTCATATTTTCATTTGCAACAATGGATTAAGAAACGTGGATGTGCAATCTTTAGCCTCTTGGGTTTGCCTATGGAGAGAGAAAAATAAGCATGAAGCACTTCTATCTCTTCGTCCTATGGGGTCTTGGTGTTGCCTAGGTGTTGTTACAAAACTAGTGACCACATCTAGATGATAGAAGGACCGGCCTGTTAGAAAAGCAGAAGGACATCCACACTTTCAACCAAAAATGATACATGCATGGCAATCTTTGCGCATCTCGTTCACTTAAGTCCTTGGTAGCATAGTGAGCAACTGATTCAAATAAAGCATGCAAGCTTTCAATTCCTATTGCTTGTATTAGTCTGAACTGATCCACTTTTTCTCTTAGCACTCCAAGCAACCACTTTGCCTTTGCCTTTCACATATACTAGTGGAAATGTTTGAGTGGGTGGCTCAATCCTCATAGCACCTTCATGCTTTAACTGCCTTCCTTCTTTGGTGATGTAGAGGTCTCTGATTCTTGGACTCCTCTCAAATAGAGCAAGAACTAGTAAGAATTATTTAGGTATGTGTTATTTGGTTAAATCTAGAACATCCTCATCCTATCTTGAATCTGTCACCCTATCTACATCGTCACCCTTGCAGTCCCTCTGACTATAAGTACCTTTAGTTGTAGATTCAAGATTGAGAGACAAGCATGTAGTTTAGACATCCTAGCACCCTCATACAATTGTGTTGATTACAACTCTCGCATTTTGACCTCAGACTCTGACATCACGTGTACATGGGATGCAGTGTCCCTAAAAATGGAATCCATCATGTCGACCATACCCTCGTCATCATCCGGGAGACTATAGTCTTGCTCAAAGTGAGAAGGTATATGCGTACCCTCGTCACCCTCCTCATCCTGTTTTAAGATTTCGTGTAAATATAAGATCTTGTATTTCCTGTTATCCAATAAGACTGCGAACTTAAATAGCTTTGACTTACCGATGGTCCATCAACACGTGCAACACCAACGGTGGGTATTGGTTCAGGCTCCTCCCCATACATTCGCAAGTGGCGCATGATAATATGACATTGATGTCATACTTCTCGCTTGCAATGAGTGCAATGACAGTATAACCTCTCCGTAAGCCACTTCGTGCTCCCGGGCATTGGCGCATCATCGAACGAGCTTCCACTTGTTCCTTTCATCTACACTTATAAAATCACAACATAAGTTGCAAGAAAATATATTAACAGTTATAAAATAGCATCTATGAGCTTCCCTTCGTGCTAGAACAAAAAGTGACTTAAAGTGTCACTATATAGCGACGTTTTTCTCTGTTCCGTCGCTATATAGTGATGCGTTTAATTAAAAACATTGCTATATAGCGACGGAAAAGCGATGCTATATAGCGACACTGTGGGTTAAAACTCGAGACTCCCATCGCGCGGTGCTTTCTTTAGCAATCTTCCTAATCTCTCAAGTAACCAAGGCAATCTCTCCTCCCACCTATTTCCGACAACCTCCCACTCTATTCTCCACTCCTCACCCTTCTCCTAGCTCTTGTACTCCCTCTTTACCCTTTTCCCTCTTTGGTTTCTTGAAAGAAAGTTCTTCAAGAGGTGAGTTTGTTTCAACAATGTAGGTTATTTGTTTGTTAGCTTTAGTTTTGTGAGTGCTTCTCCTTGTATTGCTAAACCTGTAAACTAGTTTTCATGCTTGTTTTCAAAGGATTGAAACAAAAAACGAGATTTCAAGAAAGAAACAAGACTCACCTCTTTTTTGTATTTCTCTTCCTTCTCTTTCTCCTTGTCTCCTCAATCTCCTCCTTTTAAGAAGTTACTTTTGTAATCTCCTCCTTCCTCTAACATCTTATTTGAAAAATGGTATGTTTCCTCTCTTTTGTAGGGCCAGTCCACAACACTGAGTGGGACGTACTATTTCAGGTAAGTGCTTCCTCTTTTTTCCATTTATTATTTTTGTTATTTGCATTGGCTTGCAGCTAGCGCTTAAGGCGCTAGCTGCAGTGATGGACATAGGAACCCTTTCTTCCCCTCAATCTCTTTCCTTCAATCTCTTTCCTCCTCTTTTTCCCTCTTTCCTTTTCCTCTTCTTCTCTCTTTCTTTCCCTCTTTTTCCCTCTTTCCTTTCCCTCTTCTTCTCTCTTTCCCCCTTCTCTTATGCTCATGCATAAACATAAGCATGAGCATATGTCTCCTTTTCTTATGCTCATGCTATGCTTAAGCATAAGCATAAGCATATGCTCATGCTTATGCTTTTCCAATTTTCTTCTCTCTTCTCCTCTTTTTCCCTCTTTTTCCCTCTTCTTCTCTCCTCCTCTTTTTCCCTCTTTTTCCCTCTTTCCTTTCCCTCTTCTTCTCTCTTTCCCTCTTCTTCTCTCTTTCCCCCTTCTCTTATGCTCATGCATAAACATAAGCATGAGCATGTCTCCTTTTCTTATGCTCATGCTTATGCTTAAGCATAAGCATAAGCATGAGCATAAGATCTTCTCTCTTTCCCCCTTCTCTGATGCTCATGCATAAACATAAGCATGAGCATGTCTTTTTTTCTTATGCTCATGCTTATGCTTAAGCATAAGCAAAAGTATATGCTCATGCTTATGCTTTTCCAATCTCTCTTTTCCCTCTTTTCCTTTCCCTCTTCTTCTCTCTTCTCCTCTTTTTCCCTCTTTTTCCCTCTTTTCTTTCCCTCTTCTTCTCTCTTTGCCCCTTCTCTTATGCTCATGCATAAACATAAGCATGAGCATGTCTCCTTTTCTTATGCGCATGCTTATGCTTAAGCATAAGCATAACCATAACCATATGCTCATGCTTATGCTTTTCCAATCTCTCTTTTCCCTCTTTTCCTTTCCCTCTTCTTCTCTCTTCTCCTCTTTTCCCCCTTTTCTCTCCACTTTCTCTTTTCCCTCTTCTTCCTCTTCTCTCCCTCTTCTTCCTCTTTCCTTTCCCTCTTCTTCCTCTTCTCCCACTTCCTCTTCTTCCTCTTCTCATTTCCCTCTTCTCTCCCTCTTCTTCAGATTCCTCTTCCTCTTCTTCCTCCTTCTCTCCCTCTTCTTCCTCTTTCATTTTGCTCTTTTCTTTCCCTTCTCTTTCCCCCTTCTCTTATTCTCTCTTTCCCCCTTCTCTTTCCCTCTTTCCTTTCCCTCTTCTTCCTCTTCTCGTCCACTTCCTCTTTTCCCTCTTCCCTCTTCTTCCTCTTTCCTTTCCCTCTTCTTCCTCTTCTCGTCCACTTCCTCTTTTCCCTCTTCTTCCTCTTCTCGTCCACTTCCTCTTTTGCCTCTTCTTCCTCTTCTTTCCCTCTTTCCTTTCCCTCTTCTTTCTCATTTCCCTCTTCTCTCCCTCTTCTTCAGATTCCTCTTCCTCTTCTTCCTCCTTCTCTCCCTCTTCTTTCTCTTTCCTTTCCCTCTTTCCTTTCCCTTCTCTTTCCCCCTTCTCTTATTCTCTCTTTCCCCCTTCTCTTTCCCTCTTTCCTTTCCCTCTTCTTCCTCTTCTTGTCCACTTCCTCTTTTCCCTCTTCTCCCTCTTCTTCCTCTTTCCTTTCCCTCTTCTTCCTCTTCTCGTCCACTTCCTCTTTTCTCGCTTCTTCCTCTTCTTTCCCTCTTTCCTTTCCCTCTTCTTTCTCATTTCCCTCTTCTTCAGATTCCTCTTCCTCTTCTTCCTCCTTCTCTCCCTCTTCTTCCTCTTTTCTTTCCCTTCTCTTTCCCCCTTCTCTTTCCCTCTTTCCTTTCCCTCTTCTTCCTCTTCTCGTCCACTTCCTCTTTTCCCTCTTCTTCCTCTTCTCTCCCTCTTCTTTCTCTCTTCTTTCTCTCTTCTCTCCCTCTTCTTCCTCTTTCCTTTCCCTCTTCTTCCTCTTCTCGTCCACTTCCTCTTTTCCCTCTTCTTCCTCTTCTTTCCCTCTTTCCTTTCCCTCTTCTTTCTCATTTCCCTCTTCTCTCCCTCTTCTTTCAGATTCCTCTTCCTCTTCGTCCTCCTTCTCTCCCTCTTCTTCCTCTTCCTTTCCCTCTTTCCTTTCCCTCTTCTTCCTCTTCTCATCCACTTCCTCTTTTCCCTCTTCTTCCTCTTCTTTCCCTCTTTCCTTTCCCTCTTCTTCCTTTTCTCCTCCACTTTCTCATTTCGCTCTTCTCTCCCTCTTCTTTCCCTCTTCTCTCCCTCTTCTTCCTCTTTCCTTTCCCTCTTTCCTTTCCCTCTTCTTCCTCTTCTCCTCCACTTCCTCTTTTCCCTCTTCTTCCTCTTTTTTCCTCTTTCCTTTCCCTCTTCTTCCTCTTCTCCTCCACTTTCTCTTTTCCCTCTTCTCTCCCTCTTCTTCAGATTCCTCTTTCTCTTCTTCCTCTTCTTCCTCTTCCTCTTCCTCTTCTTCTTCTCTCCCTCTTTGCCTATGCCTATGCCTATGCCTATGCTTATGTTTGTTTTTTTGTTTTTTGTTTTCGTGTTTGTGTCTATGTTAGACATGGGATCATGTCGCTCATCCGACGAGTACGGACAGCCTCGCAGGAGGAGAGCTCACGATCTATATGCTCTAGAGGACTTTGATTCCTCTTAGGCGACTACCCCTAGGACTACCCCTAGTCCGACTCCTCTCGGACCTAGCACTACGACTACCCCTAGTCTGACTCCTCTTCCACGTAGCACTGCGACTATCCCTAGGACTACCCCTAGTCCGACTCCTCTCGTACCTAGCACTACGACTACCAGGACTACCCCTAGTCCGACTCGTCTCGGACCTAGCACTACGACTACCCCTAGTCCAACTCCTCTTCCATGTAGCACTGTGACTACCCCTCAGGGAACTCCTTTGCTAGCCGCGCATGGCTTTGTCGAGAATCTTGACGAGTTTGTAGCGCAGATGAGCAAAGAGGAGGCAGCAAGATTCTTCTCTCTACTATCTCAGAGGACCTCAGCAATTCCCTCCCCTACATCGACAGCTGGACGTATTGCCTAGCTGTCCCCTCATGCCCCTTCGATCGAGGGGTCATCACCTGCGCATGCCTCTCGTAAGGGAAGGAAGAGTAGGAATGGCAGCTTATGTTGTGCTGACTCAGGAGATGTAGATGATTCAACACACTCATGTTCCTACAGGTCTCCACTTGGTCTGGAGACACAGTATCAGTCAGGTCCCTTGCCCTCTCCTACTGCCACTGCTACTCCTCGCTCCACTCCTTCTGACTCTCCTTACTCATCAGGGGATCTCTCCTATCAAATCACAGCTGCAAATCACAGCTGCTGGAGAGATAATAGAAGATAGAAATGGCAAAGCAGTGATGGCCACCATGAGGCAGTTGATGACCCATCACTTCAAGAGCGGCATTGCTACCGATTGGCGGTATCAAGATGACCAAAAGAAGCAAGCGGTCATCGATGAATTAAAACAAAAATACCCTAACCCACCAAATTGGGAGTTTAATGAGGATTATATGCAAGAGCGCGTGGGTTTGGTCTTGAAGCATCGTAGATCAACCTTGCGTACTTCCATCACAAAGGGGTTGGCTAAACCCAGCTGGGCAGATAAAGCTGATTGGAAGTTCTTCAAGAAGTAGAATAGGGACAATCTCGAATTGTTCGAGGGTCAGAGGAGGGTTGTGAAGAGACGGCTGGACATCGTAGGTACTTCGCACTTTGGTACAGGTGGACGATTGGCATTCGAGGCAACCGTGGTAAGTCTACGTCTTCTCATTTAATGTATTATTCTATTTGTTTTACTACATATTACATGCACTTTAGCTAACTCTAACTCTCGTAAATTGGATCCACAACAAGCTGTGATGGGTCATCTTCCTACAGATGTAGAGACATGATGCACATTTCTGATAGGAACAAAGCCATGGTTTATTGAGCAAGAAGCAATGGGAGCGACGGTCGATTGGGCTGAGGTGGCTGCTTGCACGGTATAAGTCTACTCCTACTTGTAATCTCACTTTTTAAATTGTTTTATTCTTTAAGTTCCAATCTAATTTTTGATTTATATGGTTCACTCTTAAGGTCAAAGCTCAAGCGTCCCATCATTGGAGGCGAGCGATCACCAGGGCCAGGGATCAGGCGCACGTGATGAGGGGGACGAGCATTTTTTATGAGCGAAATCTTCCGAGCGTCCGAGCGAAGGAAAAAAAAAGCTTCCAACTATGCATAAATATGGCAAAAATCGATCAGAAGAAAACATAGTTTCACTTAGAAATATGCAAAGTATTATAGCAATGCCTATTTTATATAAAAATCTTTAGGTGAATCTGTAGGAATGGTGAGAGCATAATGGGATGGCTTTTGAAGAAACCCACATGTAGAGTAGACTTCTCTATGAAAATTCCCTTATGATCCTTCTTACAACTTTTACTTAATAGGGGGTGACATTGAAAACCCTCTCTCAACCTATCTTCATGAAAGAGTTTCTTCAAAGAAAACTCATTGAAGCAAGCCATCCAGGTAGTTTCGCCAGCGAAACCCCTTTGAAGCAAGTCTCCCAAGCGAAACTACCTTGGACACAACACTTTTAAAAGTGACATAACTTTCATATCCAATGTCCAAATATAGTCATTCAACCACTCAAATTGATCGGAACACCCATTTGAGCACATCTATGGAGTTGTATTTTGGAAAATCTTTCATATATTATATTAAATATTACATGTATTTTATGAGAGTGATATATAAGCCTAAGTTAATACTTATTTATAGTAATTTAAACTTCTTTAGAAACATGTCCATAAATATGCTATAAAAACACTAAAAAGATATTGCCATATGATATAAATGTGTAAATAAGTAATTATATATGCATAGTATTATTACATTGAGAGTGATTATGAGGAATGTTTCTTAAAGGAATCAACACTTTTTTAAGGTAATAACAGGGGTACAAAGGGATGTCTCTAAATAAGAAAATTATGTTGTGCAAAAATGAATGAGTGACTAGTCTGTATATTTTTATGATAAAGGGATCTAGTTCTAGTGAAAATAAAAGTGTAAAAACCATGTTTCCTAAAGAAAAACATTTTTAAAAATCTCTTGAAAAACACGCTCGGATAAACTTGCTCATAGGTTTTTGCTCGTAAAATTGACGCATCCACGTGATGAGGATCAGGGAGAAGGCACAGCTCACGAGGACCAAGGAACAAGCCAACAAGATGAGGACGATTCGGATTCGGATGAGTAGTAGTAGTAGTAGTGGTAGTAGCAGTTTGCATTTTCTTCGCCCTATATGTCATTTTGTATATCTACTCATTTGAGCAATTTTGTATCGCCCTTTCGAAAGGGTAATTTTGTAACAAACAATGTTGTATATGTTCGACATGTATATGCTTTTGTTGCTCGATCATTTCATTTGAGCGATTTTGTATTATCCTTTTCGCAAGGAAAATTTTGTTATAAAAAAACTTTGTTTTGTAATTACAAAAAAAAAAAGGATTAGTGGGGCTAAACACGGCCATAGGAAGCCCTGTTTAGCCCCACTAATCCTTTTTTTAAAGTTCTGTTAATCGTCGCTATATAGCGACATTTACCAGTGTCGCTATATAGCGACGATTATCAGTGTCGCTATATAGCGACGTTTATGATCGTCGCTATATAGCGACGTTTTATAGCGACGGTTCTTTTTCGACGCTTTTAATGACTTTTATAGCGACGTTTGCGCCAATGAAAAAAACAATTTAATGTAAAAAGCGTCGGTATTTTCATCGGAACATGGCCTATGCCTTGTAGTGTAGCCCCTGTAAATCCTCATTGATGATGCGAGAAACTGCCATATTTCAAAGGCTAGCATCCTCGTAACCTCTGCGAAAATCGATTGCAAGTTGGGCAGAGATAAGCTCTAAAAGCACAATACCGTAATTGTAAACGTCGCTTTTGTCATTGATTTGGAAGCTAGTATAGTACTCTGGATCTATATATCCAATAGTGCCTTGGACAATAGTTGATACATAAGTAGCCCCCAGAGGAGCCAACTTGGAGATTCCAAAATCTGCTACCTTGGCATTTAGGTGTTCATCCAAGAGGATGTTTGCGGATTTGAGGCTGTGTTTTATCAAAATAGTGCACAATTGAGACACCTATTTGTCACAATATTGGTTTTCTGTGAGCCAACGTCTCCTCGACTTTTGTGGGAAAAATTTTTTGTTGAGCTTTCGGATGATTTTTTATATATATTGGAATCAAGTACGGGGAATTTAATTGGTCGTCGTGAACTAGCGATAAAGAAGGCTATATTGCACTTGGAGCACATTCTTCAACAACATGGGCAAAGGTTGGCTGAGTTTGACGGAATGCCTATTGTAGATAGAACATCTTTGTCAGAAGGAGGTCAGAAGCTGAAAATGGCTTATTGCAAGAAGAAAGAATGTTTGATTGTGTGAAAGAAGCACAGACTGCCCAACAAATGGAAATGTCCTTGAATCACTGTCAACGTGTTGCATTCGATCAAATTTTGGCAAGGGTCTATGGAGATGGTGGTGAGGTCTTTTTTCTCGATGGTATAGGAGGGTCTGGAAAGACCTTTCTCTACAATTCCTTGCTCTCTCGATTGTGTGGGGAGGGGCTCATCGCTTTGGCATGTGCATCTTCTGGGATTGCTGCATTGCTACTAGCCAATGGATGCATGGCACACTCATGATTCAAGATACCATTGGAGCTAGATGGTACTAGCAGTTGCAATATTAAGGTTAATAGTCAACTCGCAGATGTTTTGAAGATAGCTAGGCTGATAATATGGGATGAGGCACCCATGACTCACCGGTTTGCTGTCGAGGCACTAGATAGAACATTGCAAGATATCATGTCCAATGAGCAACTTTTTGGTGGGAAGGTGATATTGTTGGGGGGGGGATTTTAGACAAGTCTTGCCAGTTCTTCCAAAGGCAAGACGAGAGGACATTGTCAATGCTACCTTATGCCACTCAAGGATTTGGGGTCGCACTACAATATTGAAGTTGATGCAAAATATGCGGGTCCTGCGAAATGGTGATAATTGTGCTGAGCAAGAGTTCATGCAATGGGTTCTGGACACGGCAATGGGATAAATAGATGTACAAAAGAAGATACTATTGTGATTCCATCGCATATGCTTTTAGAGACAAAGTCCATGGAAGGCCTCATTGGATGGGTGTATCGAGGGCTTGCAACTGTTTTGGACTGTGCACCATAGTTTCGAGAGCGCGCTATTCTTGCACCTCGAAACATCAAGGTTGATGCAATTAATGCTACGGCATTGAAGGCAATGCTCGGTGAGGAAAGGGAGTACCTAAGTGCAGACTCAGTGGACAACTTAGGGGGAGATTTCTTTTTGTTTGCAGTCGAGTATTTGAACCAGTCTTGATCTTGGTGGTGGATATCCCCCGCATCGATTGGTTTTGAAAAGGAATGCCCCTATAATTTTATTGTGTAATTTGAATCCTCGCCAGGGTTTGTGCAATGGGACACGGTTGATATGCAAAGAGTTTCACACAAAAGTGTTAGAAGCTAAAATCATTACTGGTACCAATGCTGGTGATAGAACGTTTATTCCAAGGATAACATTCATTCCGACCAACCTTAAACTTCCATTCGACATGAGGAGATGGCAATTTCCTATCCGATTGGCATTTGGCATGACAATCAATAAGTCACAGGGCCAAACATTGTCTGTTTTGGGGCTGTACTTGGTGACACCGGTATTCAGTCATGGCCAACTATACGTGGCATTTTCATGTATCCGAGCATCAAACGCTGTTAAGGTTTTCATTTCACAGAGTGAGTCTGATGCCAAGGGTGAGGAGATGGATAATACTTCTACCACAAATGTTGTGTACAAGGAAGTTTTGCAATTGGCAACAGCAAGAGCCTAGGAGTATGACATTGCTCTTTCAAGCCCTCCTCAAACTTTCTTGGGTGGCAAATCTTCATTTCGGTAATCTTTGTATAGCTTTTTTCAATATTCCAACTATCATAGGTCTTTGGGAATTTGGCTATTTATACAAATATGAAGTGAGATGTAATATTTCATGACTGTGTCCTTGATAATGTTTGGATTTCATTTTTCATTTGAGTTATGGGTTTGCAATACACTACAAGCTATTTTCTCTTCAAAGCCTATTGTTTTTGCTAGTATATGTAGATTGACACGTGCATTCTTTTTTTGCAATGCGATAGGATGTCTAGGCAATTCATGTTTGTCACCGAAACAAGAGCGCAGGTGCAAGGTACATAGTTGCTTGACAACCACATTTTATGTTGACATGTTTAATAGTATAGTCACTCACTTTTAGAAAATTGCAGATCCTACGGGCTGGGGATCTCTGGAGAGTGCGCAACTGTTGTTGGATTTGCTTGAGCTGGAGAGCTACCTTGGGTAAGAACCGTGTACATTGTTTGTTGCCTTATTTTTGTTAAAACAAAAGGTCTTTTTGGATTATATGTGAGTGGGAAAACATGCTATTGTTTGTCTTTTAGGACTGTTCCTGATTCAAGGTTTCTAATGAATCTCCACGTCCACAATCCTTTGGATGGACGAGTCCATTTGGGATATTATGCTATCCTGGCTTGCCGGCTTCATAGGGATGATGGACCACAGACCATCACTGTTCGCTGGCTGGGATACTATGAATGTGTGTGGACATCAATTTTCTATCAAGGGCAAAATGGGGATTACACGTACACCTTTGTCAGCATTGTTGACAGCCCTTTGCGTCTGAGTGAGTACTCTAAAGAATGAGTTGGGTTTTACAAATATACATGTATAAAAGATTTATGGCTCAATTATTAGAGTTCCTAAATTATCTTTCTATATGGTGCTGGTCCAGATATGATCGTTGGTACTCTGTTGTATGTTCGTAGCCATGATGGATGTGGCAGATGTGGTGGACGTGGAGTGAATGGCCGTCGCAGGCTTTTCCCTGCAGTACATGGCTTTTCCCTGCAGTACATGGCCGTAGACTTTTCCCTTAGGGATGTTTGTGTGTCTATTGTAGATTTTGTATGTTCAGTTTTGACTTTATTTGTGGTTGTGTATTTGGATATATCAATCAGTTGTTTGATGTAGCTATTGCATGTTCAGACATGTGACTGCACTTTTGGATGTGATATTTTGAAGTACTCTGTCATAGAGAAATTTTTTTTTGGACGTGGCAGATGTGCAGTACATGGCCGATGTAGGCTTTTCCCTATAGTACATGGCCGCAGACTTTTCCTTTTAGGGATGTTTGTGTGTCTATTGTAGATTTTGTATGTTTAGTTATGACTTTGTTTGCGGATGTGTATTTGGAAAGAGTTTCACACGAAAGTGTTAGAAGCTAAAATCATTACTGGTACCAATGCTGGTGATAGAATGTTTATTCCAAGGATAACATTCATTCCGACCAACCTTAAACTTCCATTCGACATGAGGAGACAGCAATTTCCTATCCGATTGGCATTTGGCATGACAATCAATAAGTCATAGGGCCAAACATTGATTGTCAATAAGACAATCAATCCGGTATTCAGTCATGGCCAACTATACGTGGCATTTTCACGTATCTGAGCATCAAACGTTGTTAAGGTTTGCATTTCGTAGAGTGCGTCTGATGCCAAGGGCGAGGAGATGGATAATACTTCTACCACAAATGTTGTGTACAAGGAAGTTTTGCAATTGGCAACAGCAAGAGCATAGGAGTATGAAATTGCTCTTTCAAGTCCTCCTCAAACTTTATTGGGTGGTAAATCTTGATTTCGGTAATCTTTATATAGCTTTTTTTAAGTTCTTTCAATATTCCAACTATCATAGGTCTTTGGGAATGTTGGCTATTTATACAAATATGAAGTGAGATGTAATATTTCATGACTATGTCCTTGATAATGTTTGGATATTATGCTATCTTGGTTTGCCAGCTTCATAGGGATGATGTACCACAGACCATCACTGTTCGCTGGCTGGGATACTATGAATGTGTGCGGACACGAATTTTCTATCGAGGGAAAAATGGGGACTACACGTACACCTTTGTGAGCGTTGTTGACAGCCCTTTGCATCTGAGTAAGTACTCTAAAGAATGAGTTGGGTTTTACAAACATACATGTATAGAAGTTTTACGGCTCAATAATTATAGTTCCTAAATTATCTTTCTATATGATGCTGGTCCAGATACGATTGTTGGTACTCCATTGTATGTTCGTAGCCGCGGTGGACGCGACGGACGTGGTGGACGTGGAGTGAATGGCCATCGCAGGCTTTTCCCTACAGTACATGGCCGTAGACTTTTCCCTTAGGGATGTTTGTGTGTCTATTGTAGATTTCGTATGTTCAGTTATGACTTCATTTGTGGCTGTGTATTTGGATATATCAATCAGTTCTTTGATGTAGCTATTGCATGTTCAGACATGTGACTACACTTTTAGATGTGATATTTTGAAGTACTCTGTCATAGAGAAATTTTTTTTGGACGTGGCGGATGTGGAGTACATGGTCGGTGCAGGCTTTTCCCTATAGTACATGGCCGTAGACTTTTCCCTTTAGGGATGTTTTTGTGTCTATTGTAGATTTTGTATGTTCAGTTATGACTTTGTTTGCGGATGTATATTTGGAAAGAGTTTCACACGAAAGTGTTAGAAGCTGAAATCATTACTGGTACCAATGCTGGTGATAGAACGTTTATTTGAAGGATAACATTCATTCCGACCAACCTTAAACTTCCATTCGACATGAGGAGACAGCAATTTCCTATCCAATTGGCATTTGGCATGACAATCAATAAGTCACAGGGCCAAACATTGATTGTCAATAAGACAATCAATCCAGTATTCAGTCATGGCCAACTATACATGGCATTTTCATGTATCCGAGCATCAAACATTGTTAAGGTTTTCATTTCATAGAGTGCATCTAATGCTAGGGGTGAGGAGATGGATAATACTTCTACCACAAATGTTGTGTACAAGGAAGTTTTGCAATTGGCAACAACAAGAGCCTAGGAGTATGAAATTGCTCTTTCAAGCCCTCCTCAAACTTTATTGGGTGGTAAATCTTCATTTCGGTAATCTTTGTATAGCTTTTTTTAAGTTCTTTCAATATTCGAACTATCATAGGTCTTTGGGAATGTTGGCTATTTATACAAATATGAAGTGAGATGTAATATTTCATGATTGTGTCCTTGATAATGTTTGGATTTCATTTTTCATTTGAGTTATGGGTTTGCAATACATACAGGCTATTTTCTCTTCAAAGCCTATTGACACGTGCATTCTTTTTTTTGCAATGCGATAGGATGTCTAGGCAGTTCACGTTTGTCATCGAAACAAGAGCGTAGGTGCAAGGTACATAGTTGCTTGACAACCACGTTTTATGTTGACATGTTTAATAGTATAGTCACTCACTTTTAGAAAATTGTAGATCCTGCGTGCTGAGGATCTCTGGAGAGCATGCAACTGTTGTTGGATTTGCTTGAGCTGGAGAGCTACCTTGGGGTAAGAACCGTGTACATTGTTTGTTGCTTTATTTTTGGATTATATGTGAGTGGGAAAACATGCTATTGTTTGTCTTTTAGGACTGTTCCTGATTCAAGGTTTGTAATGAATCTTGACATCCACAATCCTTTGGATGGACGAGTCCATTTGGGATATTATGCTGTCCTAGCTTGCCGGCTTCATAGGGATGATGGACCACAGAGCATCACTGTTCACTGGCTGGGATACTATGAATGTGTGCGGACACGAATTTTCTATCGAGGGCAAAATGGGGACTACACATACACCTTTGTGAGCATTATTGATAGCCCTTTGTGTCTGAGTAAGTACTCTAAAGAATGAGTTGGGTTTTACCAACATACATGTATAAAAGTTTTATCTCTCAATAATTATAGTTCCTAAATTATCTTTCTATGTGATGCTAGTCCAGATACGATTGTTGGTACTCCGTTGTATGTTCGTAGCCGTGGTGGATGCGGCGGATGTGGTGGACGTGGAGTGAATGGCCGTCGCAAGCTTTTCCTTGCAGTACATGGCCGTAGACTTTTCCCTTAGGGATGTTTGTGTGTCTATTGTAGATTTTGTATGTTCAGTTATGACTTTATTTGCGGTTGTGTATTTGGATATATCAATCAGTTCTTTGATGTAGCTATTGCATCTTCAGACATGTGACTACACTTTTGGATGTGATATTTTAAAGTACTCTGTCATAGAGAATTTTTTTTGGACATGGCAGATGTGGAGTACATGGCTGGCGCAGGCTTTTCCCTATAGTACATGGCCGCAGACCTTCCCCTTGAGGGATGTTTGTGTGTCTATTGTGGATTTTGTATGTCCACTTATGACTTTGTTTGCGGATGTGTATTTGGACATATCAATGAGTTCTGTGGTTTCACTTTCGGATGTAATATTTTGAAGTACTATGTCATAGAGATTTTTTTTGGTTAGAGTATGTTGCTTGCATTTAAATGTTTCTTTTGTTATATTGTTGGTTTCAGACATTTTAGCATCTTGAGACCTGGCGAAGCGGGTCGCTAGCCCATCATAGATGGGTCAGGTTACTCATTTCCTATTATACTGAAAAGAAATTTAGTAGGCTTGCCTCTACTATATTTAGATTTGCATTTTGGCTCATGTGCACTAATCAATATGACCGACTTATTATCCTTCTAGACTTGATTCACAGTTGAGATTTTTTTTGGGGTGAGAAAAAGTTAAGATTAAATTGATGAAAGGCTTGGGAGGACGATTGGAGACATTTTGTCCTTTGGATCGGAAGATTGGAACATGCCATTCGATTTTTTTAAAGTAGTTGTGTGCCCAATTGTTTTTGGCACCCCCTTGTCAGAACCTCACACCCCTTGCTGTCATTCTTAGTAACCCCATCTTAGCAACAACCCCCTCCTCACAATGTCGCACTCATGGCCCGTTCTTCCATTCTCAACAGCCCACGAGTCAAATGGGGCTACAATGGAAGGAAAACACCATCATTTTGCATATTGATGCAGCATGAAACGCTGACATTGAACACCAGATAGAAGCAAGCTGGTACACGCCCGGAATGAAAAGAATCTAAGCAGATAATAATTAGAAGGTGTGTAAAGGCATGTGCAATGAATAGAGATGGGTTGCAACTTCAATAAGATAGAGATCGTAAGAGGAGAAAGATTATGATACAACCTGAGGGATGGAGAAGTAGAGAACAAATTGTATAATGGAAGGATGGTGTCCGGTGGCCTCCCGGTGGCTTGCCACATGTTGCACACTAGTATCTTTATAGTATAGATAAAGAAAAAGACAACATGTGACACTATTTACAAGACTTAACTCAAGGCCTTAAAGGCTATTAGCAATGTCTCATCTTGAGTAGCATAGAAAGAAAACACTTGCAAGACTTCTTTCTTCTATAAACCCTCTACAAAACACTATTTCCAGTTCCTAAATTTCCATATCTGCTGTAGAGTTACTCCTCTTATAAGATGCCACAACTCGATTTGAAGGTCTTTCAATTAGGCTCTATCACCTAGTAGCACCACCTTCCATTTTATTTGAATGTGAACGTGCACACTGGCAGGCCACGGACAATAGCCCTCCAAAGGGCACGCATAGTGAAGCACTCCCCGAACAAGTGGAAATGTGTTTCCACTTTGCAGTTACAGAATGCATAGAATGGAGAGACGTCTTTTCCTTTGTAAAGAGTTTTCTAGCAATAAGTGCTCTCTGGAGGAAAAAAATTAACATGGGAGAAGGCGTGAGGCTCCACACTCATCTAAGTCACAAACTCCACAAATGAGAGAATTAAGTGGTGCCTTTGATCTTGAGCTGCTCTTTGTCAGTTGTGGAATATCTGATTCCTAAATTGAAAGCCACATCCTTGTGAGGGAGGCATGCCAAATCTTTGTCATTCGGAGCCACCCACCCACGAAGATCAATTTGCCATTCAATACGAATATTTGTCAACCAATACACACACACTTTGGCCAACATAGAAGATACGAATGCCTCCTCAGATGGCCAAAGATGAACTTGTTGCAATATCTTAGGAATCGAGAGAAAATTATGTCTTTAAGAATTCCATATTGAGGACCATGTAGTGAGAGCTCTTGTAGTGTCATCCAGCACTAAATGTGGCCTTATTTGGATTGGAGCAAAACGATTATTGAAGGCCCATCGTCTTACCCAAATGTTCATTCCTAGCGAGCGATCACTAATGAGCTGATCAACACCTTGCCATTCGGTTGTTCCTAGCGCCTTCCTCCAAACTAGAAAACACACTATTCAAAATTTTTGGACTTGTGTAAAGTCTAATTTGAGAAATGGACTAAAAAATAGTCCAAAATTTTTGAATATACTAGTAATGTTGTTTTTTGAACTAGATTTGACAACTCAAAACAAAAGATTTGATGATTAAGTACTAAGAACATCAATGCATAACCAAATCTCTTACAAAGGTGGTCTACATAAACATCTTCATAACTTCACAAAAATCTCTTACAAAGGTGGTCTACATAAACATCTTCATAACTTCTTGTGAATTGAGCTACTATCACCTAAGAACATCAATAGATGACCAATTCTCTTAGAAAGGTGGTGTAAATAAACACCTTTATGTATAAGTGGTGTGCACACACCTTTATGACCATTTCTTTTAGAAAGGTGGTGTACATAAATCCCTTAGAGAGGTAGTGTAGATAAATCATTTTATGTGTAAGTGGTGTACATATACACCTCACTTGGTACAACACCCTTAACTATAAAAATACATTTGACATAAAGTTTAAAATACACCATTAAGTATAAAATGGACCTCATAAACAATCTTTATACACAATAATGAGAGTAAAGAAATCAAAAAAGTAGTAAACTTTTTATTAGATATTCGCTTTACATAGAAGTTCAAAACTTGTGATTACAAAGCCGTCAGCCATCATGTTACTCAGTACCAATGCCCTCAATGCCATGCCCTTGACTACCAGGGTCCTGACTAATAGGTTGCTCTAAGACTGGAGTCTTAGTAGAAAGGTCCTCAATAGTTTGCTCTTCAGTTCCAAGCACCTGACTAGTAGGCTGCTCTAGAGTCTCATGACCAAGTTCTTGGCTACTAGGTTCCTGACTAATAGGCTACTCTGGAGTTTGTAAGGTCATGGTTGAAGAACCATCTATGCCTCCTGGTAACTCCTCCTGGTCATGCTTTGCCTCGTCCATATCTTCTTTGAGTAAGGCTTCCTTGCTTGATCCACTTGCATGTCCTTCACCCAAGATCAAGCGTGCCTTCCTCACTTTTAATTTCAAGGGAAGTGCTTCCACCTCTTTAGCCTTACCTTTTCCTGTGACGTGCTGTACTACTACTTCTTGTTGCCGCGAGCCTTCCCGTATGATCAGTGGAACCTCCTTGACTCTAGTTGACAATTGATCACCCTTATTCTTTGTGCGGATTTCTTCTTGGCATAAGTCATCGGATGCAGAGCTTTCATCTCATCATCACCTGAGCTAGAATCATCACCCTTAGACTCACTACCCTCGTCTTCGACATTTTTCTCACTACCCTCTTCTTTGACATTTTCCTCTTCAAAGAAGGTAGTGCAACTGTAATATGTGTCAAAGAACTCAATTTGATGGGGGGTATCAATGACATTTACATTTCTATCTTGGCGTAGCAATTTCTCAGCAGCAAAACCCATTCGATACAATGCTACTTCCCACCCATCATTCAGTAAATTCTTTGTCATCTCTAGTATCACATCAGGATCCATCGGCTTTCTGTAATCCACCATTGCTGCATCAAGCTTAACCTTATTGTCCTCAAAGTAATGAAGCTCGAGAGTCCTTAAAGGAATTTTGATTAGATTGCCACCACCCCTGGATAAGAAGCACATCAAGAAAGGCTGCAAGACTTGAATGGCAGTGCCTTCCAAGACAGTCATATGATTGCGTAGGACTATACCATGGTATATTTTTGAAAGTAAATACCCAAATGCAGATGTCAAACTCGCATACAAGGCATCCCTTTGTGATTCAATCACGAACAGGACCAACGTTGATCTTTTCTTATCTGCCATAGGACCTTCTACGATAAACCGCACAAGTTCAACTATCCGTGACACTGCAAGGTCTTGCAATTCATCTATGAAAAATACGCATGGCTTCTCCCAAGCATGACCGCTCATTGTTATGAAATGCTCTGTATCAATGCCATTGATGTGTGCAAATTTTGTATCATTCTCTCTAATAGCAGGATATCATAGGAGAAGCTGAATGGAGAACCATCATCTAAACCACCAATTGCTCTATTTTGGGCAGTGGACTGCAAGGCCTTTTTCTTGATGTCCATATATTCTGTCTCAACAACCTTTGGCATTTTAGCTCTTAGATCCTTTGTTGGTGTGGCATCTACATCCATTGAATCCAACCACTTTTTAGCCCATGTCTTATCAAGGAGTTGACCTAGGCTAAGTGCTTTCTTCTTATCCACATCAATTGACTTGCCAGCTAACTCATCATCAGATTTCAATAAAAATAATAGTGCCGAGAGAGCAGCCTCACTTTGAATCATTCGGGTGACCACTTCGTCCAAGTTGCTATGCTTGCTCTTCTTTCCAAAGAAGAAGTCACCACTTAGGATCTTCTTGCATACTTCTTCTGTTATTGCATCTGGAACAAACCTTAATGCTCTCCACCAAACAATAGACATCGGTTTCTTTATTTCTTTCCTCTGAGTTGCAATGTGCTCTGGTGCCTCAAAGGATATCTTCCCTATTTCATATGCTTGGCAAACATCCACCATGCTTTGAAACACTGAGTGCTCGCGGAAGACAATGCAAGTAACATCCCTGTATCTTGCAACGGTGGTGTTCAAATCCTTTGCCTCAACCTTATTACTTGGTATGCCTTGCATATTGCTTACAACACCTTTCAAGCATCTATAGAACCGAGTCCTCTTTACCATGTACTCAGATATAGGTCTCCTGCCCTTCACTGTTTGTCGCTTTCCACAGCCCATCCATAACTCCCTTGCCTTTATCAAGATCTCAGAAAGAGAAGAGCTTTTTTTCAACCTAAATGGAGCAGAATTCAGCCTTTCTGATTCTAGAATGTACTTCGAGTCATCGTTAAATATGCATATATGACAAATGACCCATTGAAACTTTTCCATCCACTCAATATGTGGCAAGTTTCCTTTTCTTCCCTCATCAAGGGCGATCATGCAAGCTTCACAAAAGTGTTGCCCATCAATGGGCTCAAACCTGCATCTTTCCAAGAATCTATTCTTTGCCAGCATGTATCTCTTCTCGATATCAGTCCCATATCGGCTTTGGTACAAAGCCTCTCCATGAACAAAGTCACTCCTTCTAAAGTTCTCAAAAGCATCAAGAAAGTCCACGCGCTTTTGAAATGTGACATCAGGCAATGTAGGATCATCTTCTTGAAGTCTCTTAAATGCCATAGGACGAAGAGTGATATTAGTGGCAACTGGAGTTCTTGTTTTCCTCGTATCTTCATACAATTTGCGTCCAAATGTCTTATCTAGCTTTCTTTGATGTGTGAACAACGAAGCTTGATCAATAAGCATTGTGGCCACGCTGAATTGTGAAAATCCCCAAATGTACCCCTCATCCTTTGGAGGATGTAAGTCTGTCACACTTATAGAAAAGTCTTCAAGACTTGTATCTTCTTGTTGCGGATCCTCCTGTTCATCGCTATCCAATTTTTCGCCCGGTTTTAAATAACCTGTGCTTGAACGATCTGCACGTGGAGTAGGAGTTATTTTTACTCTCTTTCTGGGAATAGCTGTAGAACTTGAATCTGCTCCACGATCACTCCTTGTTCCTGTAGTTGCAGCAGTCGATGGTGTAGGTACAGTTGGAGATACTGTAGTTACTGCTATAGATATTGTAGCTACTCTTGTCAGAGTTACCATAGTTATCGCCACAGATATTGGCGGTACAACTTGAGGGTTACATATTATAGATGGCGTACTTACTTCTGCACTTACTGCACCACTTGGAAATGCATCCCACATTTTCTTCAATGCTTCTAAGGCACTAAGTAATTTTTGGGATCCCTCAATTGAATCTGGTAAGGGCTTCAAGAAGTGCTTGTGCGTAACTTGTAACTTGTAAACCACCTCATCATTCTTTCCTTTGCACACAACTTCTATCAAATTGTTTTCTTTAATGTTGATGTTTGAGACCATGCCACCATTTCTTACTGCCTCTGGAGAATATTTCATGCTTAACACATTCTCTGCAGTGATCACCAAAAAATACTTTGATTTGCATTCCATAAAATACCAAGCATGTTCAAGGTATTTGAAAGACACCTTGAAACCAAAACTGGAAGCCATAGTTTTTTGAAAAACAATCAAAAATAAAAAATGAGAATTACAATGATTTTCAAACTCAAAATATTAAATAAATTTCTAATTAAATATTATTTTAAGTTTTATTTATTTTTAATTTTTAAAATAAATTAATTTATTTTATTTTTTTCGTCTTTTTTTAATTATTTTATTTTAATTAATTAATTTATTTTTATATTTAAAATTTAATTTAATTTTTTAAAAAAATTTTAAAGTTTTATTTATTTTAACTTTTTTTATTTTTTTAAAATAAATTAAGTTAATTAATTTTTTTCGTCTTTTTTTTCCTTTTTTAAATTAAATTAATTTAATTTTTTTGTCTTTAAAAATTAAATAAATATTTAAAGCCCTTTGGGGGCTTAGGGTAGGGGAGGGATTAACCCCCAACTTGTTTCGTGCGCAATAGGTTGGGGGTTAACCCCCTCCTCTCCTCTCGCCTCCCCCCATCCCGCCTCTCCCTTCCTCTTTCTTTGCCTCCTCCTCCCGTCTGCGCCCTCCCGTCGACCCTCTCCCCTCCCTCCCGCCTCCCCCTCCTATCTGCGCCCTCCCCGCCCTCTCGCCTCCTTGCCTGCCTCCTCTCCCTCCTCCCTCTCGCCTCCCCGCCTACCTCCTCTCCTCCTCCCTCCCACCTCCCCGCCTGCCTCCTTCCTCCGACTGCCCTCTCCTCTCCCTCCTCCCTCCCCTCCAATCCTCCTCACTGCTCCCTGCCTTAAAAAAGAAAGAGAAGAGGAGGGAAGCGGGAGGAGAGGGGAAGGGAGCGGAGGGAGGAAGGGAGAGGGCCGACGGGATGGGAGGCGGGGAAGGGGGAGGGGGCGACGGGAGGGTGGGAGGAGAGGAGGGAGGGGGGGTTAACGGTCGGGGAAGGGGGAGGGGAGGCAGGGAACGGAGGGCGGGGAGGGGGTGAGAGGGTAGGAGGAGAGGAGGGAGGGGGGGTTTACCCCCACCTGTTGCACACGCAACAGGTGGGATGGGGGGTATTATTACCCCCACTCCTGCCTCCTCTCCTCCATCGGCCCCCTCCTCATGCCTCCCCCTCCCCCTTCCCTACCTCCCCCTCCCGTCGGCCCCCTCCCCCTTCCCCGCCTCCCCTCCCCCTCCCCCTTCCCCGTGCCCTCCTCGCCTCCCCTCCCCCTTCCCCGCCCTCTCATCGGCCCCCTCCCCTCCCCCTTCCCTACCTCCCCCTCCCGTCGGCCCCTTCCCCTCCCTCCCTCCCTCCCGCCTACGATGGGGAGGGGAGGCGGAGGGGGAGGTGGGGAAGGGAGGGGCCGGTGGGGAGGGGGAAGGGGAGGGGAAGGGAGGGATGGCGGGGAAGGGAAGGGAGGGACAGCGGGGAGGGAGGGGCCGGCAGGGAGGGGGAGGCAAGGAAGGGAGGGGCCGGCGGGGAGGGGGAGGGGGAGGGGGAGGGAGAGGAGGGGAAGGGAGGGGGAGGGGCCGGCGGGGAGGGAGAGGAGGGGAAGGGAGGGGCCGGCGGGGAGGGGGAGGGGGATGAGAGTGCTCTCAACAAAAGCAAGAACGGAAGAGGGAGAGAGAGAAACAGAGAGCCACACAAGTTTTGGTGGGTGCAAAACACCCTAATCTTCTTTTTCATTCATTTATATATGTGTTTGAGTATTGTATATAACGGGGTAAAGGCACAGTGACCTTTAACCCCCACAACCTCCCACTTAAAGGACAATGTGCCTTTAAGGGAGAACAACCAATGAGCATACTATCCAATGCCCATCAATACATGACAATACTCAAACCGCTGACTAGGTAGACTCTTCGTCAGGATATCTGCAGGGTTATCATCTGTATGAACCTTGACAAGCTCTATGCGCTTGTCCTCAAGTACCTCCCTGATGAAATGATACCTGACCTCAATGTGTTTGGTCTTTGCATGAAAGACCGGATTCCGTGCTAGCTGAATAGCACTCATGAAATCACTATGCAATGTCGGTACACCTGTATGAATCCCCAAATCTCCCACTAGCCGATCAAGCCATATAGCCTCCTTGCAACCCTCTGTGGCTGCAACATACTCAGCCTCTGTGGTAGACAAAGCAACGCACTTCTGTGTGCGAGACATCCATGACACTGCACCACCTGCAAAGGTGAACACATAACCAGAAGTGGTCTCCTACTATCCACATGCCCTGCATAGTCCGAATCTGTGTACCCAAGTACACACATGTCTCCTCTACCAAAGTAGATGCACATCTCCTTGGTACCCTTCATGTACCTCATGATGTACTTAACTGCCTCCCAATGCCTCTTTCCTAGATTAGCTATATATCGGCTAACAACTCCCACTGCAAATGCAATGTCTGGTCTAGTAGCTATCATAGCATACATAAGACTCCCAACTACTGATGCATAAGGAACCTTGGCCATCATGGCCGTCTCCTCATCTGATTTGGGACTATCTGTATGACACAATTTCACATATGGAGGCAATGGAGTACTCACTGCCTTCCCCCCCTCCATATTGAAACACTGCAATACTTTTGTAACATACTCTTTTTGTTAAAGCCAAAGGAGTTTCCTACTCTAATCACGCATGATGCACATACCAAGAATATGACCTGCAAGTCCCAAATCCTTCATATCAAAGGCCTCATGCAACTTGGCCTTTAATGCATCTAGCTCATAAGTATTCTTGCAAGCCAATAGCATATCATCCACATATAATGCCAAGATTATCATGCTATTATCCTTAGCCCTTTTAGTGTAGAGGCAGTGATCAATTTCACTCCTTCTAAGACTGAATGAAAGCATCAAACTTCTGATACCATTCTTTAGGCGCTTGCTTAAGACCATAGAGGCTCTTCTTCAGCTTGCAAACTAAATGCTCTTTGCCCTTTTCTTCAAAGCCTTCCGGCTGCACCATGTAAATTTCCTCATGCAAATCCCCATGCAAGAAAGCTATCTTGACATCCATCTGCATAAGCTCCATATCCTCTGATGCCACTAGTCCAAGCATGCATCTAAGTGTGGTCATCTTCACAACCGGAGAGAATATCTCATCAAAGTCCACACCCTTCTCCTGCTTGAACCCTTTAGTGACCAAACGGGCCTTTTACCTAGGCACATCATCACTTGTGACCTTCATTTTGTAGACCCATTTACATGGCAATGCTTTCTTTCCATGTGGCAAAGAAACCAAGTCCCAAGTCTTATTCTTCATAAGTGAACTCATCTCTAATTGCATAGCATACTCCCACTTGCGTTGATCCTCGCGCATCATAGCCTCTCTCTAGCAAGAAGGCTCCCTGCAATCAGTAAGCATCACATAGTCTACCCCTGGAACAAACCTATCAGGCGGTCTAGACACTCTAGATGATCTTCTCAAGGGAATTTCAGCTTGCTGTGGTAGACTTTTATCACCCACGACTTTTGTAGTTACTGGCAAAACTCTCAATTTAAAAAATGCATCTGTGGTGGATGTTTACGTTGGATGCGGACATGCCTGAATTGAGTGCAGTAATGTTTGCACATGGGACCGGTGTAGTTGCAGATATTGATATCTGGCATAAACGCATTGGTCATGTTAATGTACAGTGACTTAAATTAATGCAAACCCAAAACATTGTTGCAGGATTGCCTAAGTTCAAGGTTGCAGAAACGCATAAGTTATGTGAAGCCTATGAATTTGGAAAACAGGCAAGGAAACCATTTCCTAGACATGTTCAAGAGAGTAAGAAGCCATTGGAATTAATCCACTCTGATGTGTGGACTACTAAAGCTACATCTATTGGAGGCTATCATTACTTTGTCACTTTTATTGATGACTACAGCGGAAAAGTTTGGGTGCATTTTATGAAAAAGAAAAGTGAAGTGTTTGGGCATTTCAAAGCTTTTAAAGCTATGGTTGAAAAAGAAACACGCCTATAAATAAAATTCCTAAGGTCAGATGGAGGGGGAGAGTACCTCTCAAATGAGTTTGCAAGGTTCCTATAGGAGCATGGCATAAAGCAGCAATATTTATGCAGTCATACCCCACAGCAAAATGGACTTGCAGAAAGGAAAAACAGGCATATTGGAGAGGTATCTTGGGCCATGCTAAATGAAAAAGACCTACCAGATTATTATTGGGCTGAAGCAATTACTATAGCAGTTTACATAATGAACAAGACTCCCACTACAGCAATACATGGCATGATGCCAGAGGAGATGTATACTGGTTGAAAATTTTTGGTTGCATTGCCTATGTTCATGTACCAGATGAGTTGAGGTCCAAGTTGGATCCAAAAGCTGAGAAGTGCATCTTTATTGGTTATTCTCTGCAGCAGAAATGGTATAGATGCTATAACCCTTCGATTTGTAAGTTTACTATGAGCAGAGATGTTGTTTTTGATGAGATGAGCAGCTCGTATAAACCGGTAAATGTGATTTATGATGTAGATGCACAAAATGGTAATGCTACACAAAATTCACAGCAGCAATCACAAAATATTAGTGGACTTGCAGTGTCCTCTAGTAGTGGTTCACATACTTCGCCATGGAGAGGCAGATTGAGGTTAGGAGAATCTCCTCAAAGCAATGTAGATAGTGGTATGCAGGTATCATGAAAAGGAAACAAGGGGGTAGATGAGCCCATGTTTGATGTGAATGCAGGTCACTCTTATGTGGATGGTGAATCCAGTGGCTCAGAACAGAGCATTGATGATGAGTTGGGTATTCCTTCTATTGTTACACCTGGAGTAAGGAAGACCAGGGATGTTTTGAGAGCACCTGGTAGTGAGCCTATTTTGCGCAGGTCTACCAGAGTCAAGTATCCTATGGATAGGCTGAAATATGATGGATTTACAGCCATTCACTATGCCTATATGGTCAAAGTGATATAGGAACCAAAACCCACTTTTTTTGAGCAAGCCATGGGAAAAGAAAAATGGGAGAAAGCCATGGATGAAGAAATGGATGCCTTGGAAGCAAATGCTACATGGGAATTGGTGCCTTTGCCTAAAGATAAGAATGCAATTGGCTGTAAGTGGGTTTATAAGGTGAAGCACAATGCAGATGGTTCTGTGAACAGATACAAGGCAAGCTTAGTTGTCAAGGGGTATGCATAGACATATGGCATTGATTATGAAGAAACATTCAGTTCGGTTGCAAGGATGGCAACCGTAAAAGCAGTCATTGCTATGGCTGCATCAAAGGGATGGTCTTTACATAAGATGGATGTAAAGAATGCCTTCTTGCATGGTGATTTGCAAGAAGAGGTCTTCATGGAGCAGCCACCAGGTTATGTTTATGCTGCTCATCCTAAGTTTGTTTGTAGGTTGAAGAAAGCCTTGTATGGCTTGAAGCAAGCACCTAGAGCATGGTCTGACAAGATAGGACAATATCTTGTCACTATTGGCTTTCAAATTTCCAAGGTAGATTTCTCACTTTATGTGAGAAAAAAGGAGAAAGGTATTATGCTGCTTGTCATTTATGTTGATGATTTGATCATCACAGGTGATAGTGATGAAGATATCCTTCATGTGAAAATGCTATTGAGGCAGAAGTTTGAGATGAAGGATTTGGGAGAGCTATGTTATTTCTTGGGCATTGAGGTGATTAGATCACCAAGTGGGATACAGCTCTCACAAAGGCAGTATGGATTGGACATGCTGTCCAAATATGGGATGATAGGCTGTAAGCCTATTTCAGTTCCTTTGGAGCAAAATGTGAAGCTGAGCGCAGATGCAGGTGAGTTTCTGGAAGACCCTACTATGTACAGACATATAGTAGGAAGTTTGATTTATATGACTATTACCAGACCAGATTTGAGCTATGATGTTGGATTGGTAAGTCAGTTTATGCAGGCTCCAGGGAAACTGCATTTGGATGCAGCTAGACACATACTCAGGTATGTGAAGTCCACATTGTAGTATGGACTATTTTATGAGGCTGGGGTTTAGATACAGTTGCATGGATACACTGATGCTGATTGGGCTGGTAGTATTTCTGATAGACGATCTACCAGTGGATATGTGTTCTCTTTTGGGAGTGCTGCAGTCACTTGGAGCAGCAAGAAACAGCCTATAGTTGCCGTGTCGAGACAGAGGCTGAGTACAGGGGTGTAGCAATGGCTGCATGTGAGGTAGCTTGGTTGCATAAGCTACTTTATGATATGCATCAGTCTACAGTCATTTATTGTGACAACATGAGCAGTATATACACTTGGCCAATAACCGAGTCTATCATGCTAGAACAAAGCACATTGAGGTGCATTATCACTATGTGCGAGAGAAGGTTTTACTAGGTCTTATTGATCTAGTTTATGTCAGCACAGAGGATCAGGTAGCTGACATATTCACGAAGGCATTGGGTGCAGAGAAGCTGCGCAAGTTCAAAGACCTGCTTGGTGTAGAGGAATTGGGATTGAGCTCGAGGGGGAGTGTTGAGATATCGAGCTCCACTCGTGATCTGCCAGGGTGACCATTGTGCATTTATGTCACCGACTTGTTAGCTGCAAATGCGGTTGGTACACCGCCCATGAATAATAGCTGGATGACAGCTATCCTTATGTACTCTAGTTCGTGGCTCAGTTAGTATGCCACCTTAGTTAGCTGAGTTTGGTTTGAGACCCACATATAGGGTTCTTCTATTTCTTTGTACTAGAGTTCTTTTGGCTTTCACAACTAAGAAGAGGAAAACTGTTTCCATCCTCCACCTTTGTGTGTATTCCCCCATTGTGTATGTGAGAAAGCTGCAAGTGAGACTCCTTCCTTCTCTCCCACTATCTTCACAATAAGTGGAGAACCATTCCCTATGGGGAGTAACATGGAATGAAGCACCAGAATCCAAAATCCAATCCTGGGAATATGCATCATCTGAAGTGGTAAGCAACTCTGTAGATAAACTAGACATGAAGAGAACATCATTGTCACTATCATGTGTGACTGCATTGATACCCTCGATCTTCACTTTTCCTTTTTCCTCCCTTGGACTCTCTTCCTTTTGATTTGCACCCCAATTTGTGTTCTTTTTCTTATCCTTTTGCTCTCTTTTCAGCTTGTAGCAATCCTTTTTTATATGGCCCTTCTTGCCACAGTGGTAACACTCAATGTTCCATGCCTTGGATTTGTTATGAGACTTCCCTCTTTCTTGGAACTTCCCCCTGAACTGTGATCTGCCCCTTTGCACATTTAAGGCTACATCCTGCTTGTTGCCATCCATAGACTTCCGTCTAATCTCCTCGGCCAACAAGCTACCCACAACATCATCAAATTTCAGTACTCCACCAGGTGCAGAATTACTGACAACTATACAGAAGGTATCCCATGAGGATGGCAATGAACATAAGAGAAATATTGCCTTAGTCTCCGCATCAAAATTCATCTTCTGAGCCTGAAGCTAGCTGAAAATAATATTGAATTCATTCAAGTGAGAAGCAATGGAGACCCCTTCCTTCATCTGCAGCTCAAACAACCTCTTCATGAGGTAAACTTTCTTAGAGGCAGTTTCCTTCTCATAAGTGGCACACAGTTTCTTCCACAAATCTTCCGTAGTCTGCTCATTTACTTATGTGAAATAAACTGACTCTGCAAGATGAAGTCTAATAGTAGACTTTGCTAATGCATCCAACTCATTCCAATCATCCTCAGACATATTTGCAGGCTTAGCTTCAATCCCTGCCAAGGGTTTAATCTGCTTTTTTTGAATAAGCACATCCCTTATTTGTTCTTTCCACAAAGAAAAGTTTGTCCCATCAAACTTTTTAATGCTAAAAAACTCCTTTTCAGACATGGAAGAGGATGCCATGATGCAAATGAAGCAAAAATCCCAAATGCTAGTGCCTACAAGAGAGAATCACACCAAATACCAGGTGCACCCAAATGTGTATGCCACAATAGAGTGAAATATCACCAAAACTCATGTCTCAACGCATCTGACTCATGTGCATATACTACGCATCCATATGAGCAAATCTAGCCCAAAAGAAAATGCCAATTGCAATGGCAATCCAAAATGCCAATAAGTGCCAAATGACTCAAGCATAAACACCGTCCACTAGCATATGCATTAATAATATCTTATCTAAGAAAGCATAGCACTATCAGTGCATCACCTGCAATGTGTCAAAGCTGTCCCTCAGCATAAAATAGCATCCATGTGCAAAGCGTCCATAAAAATAGCATCCCACAAGGCAATTTGGGCCTATCAGCACATCCAATAAGGACCGCAATGCATCCAAATGGCCTATAAATCATCCACTGCAACCCAATGCACACCATGAATGAGCGCACACTACTCAAACTGCAACCAGAGTGATCTGCATAAGGTATGCTCAAGAAATCATAGTCTCACGGTAATGACCGCTACTGAAAATAGAACCTGAGATGCCTCAAAACATGGGCACCATTGCATAATCAGACTCAGCAAGAAAATCTACAAATATCTCTCTTGTGCCAGAACTCCAAAATCCCAACCGATGAGTGAGAAATAGGAGTCAACACTTATCCACTGCCATGTGGCATAAATCTAAGGTTTCAAAACCTTAGAATGAAAAATGCATAACCGAGAGATGAAATCGAATACACAGAGATCTATAACTTTGAAAATCCTCCACCGAATCACGTAAGAACTAACAGGTAGGGGTTTTTAGGCGTCCGAAACGCAATGGGATAGACGGTTTTGGAAACCGTGGTCTCAATCACTGGGTCCAACACACGGATTGAAAAAAGTTTTTGGAAACAGAGCTATTTGTAAACTCCACCGGAGTGCAAATGATGAGCAACATAGAAGTTTTAGGACATCCTGAGTCCTCCGGAACTGACAGATCTGCAAATGGTTTCTCCAAACTTGAGTTCCAACACCCGGGCAGAAAAACGCACAAACTGACACAGTGAGTCAGAAATCCAATGAAATGATCCTAGATTCAAGAATGAAGGTGTTTCCAAGCTCTTGAAGTGAAGTGGACACCAAAAGCAAGCAATAGTTGCCCCTACAAGTCAATACGGAGTCTCTGTCATCGAACGGAACAGGGAAAAGCTCAAAAAACAACTTTTTCTTTGAAAACACTTAACAGGCTCTCAAAACCACTTCGCAAAACCAAAGTGACTTTTCCAAAGGTTCCTCCAAGGTCTCTACACACTCGGAAGCAAGTAAAGTCACCCACAAAGCTTCCCACAGAGCTTCTCCTTCCTCCCACAGAGCTGCTGAGCTTCAAGCATTCACGCACGCTCAGCTAGATCACCCGGGCTCTGATACCAGTTGAGAGTGCTCTCAAGGGAAGCAAGGATGGAAGAGGGAGAGAGAGAAACAGAGAGCCACACAAGTTTTGGTGGGTGCAGAACACCCTAATCTTCTTTTTCATTCATTTATATATGTGTTTGAGTATTATACGTAACCGGGTAAAGGCACAATGAACTTTAACCCCCACAAGGGAGGCGGGGAAGGCAAGAAGAAGGGAGGGCAGGGAGGAGAGGGGAAGGGGAAGGGGAGGAGAGGGGAAGGGAGGGGGAGGGGAGGAGAGAAAGTAGGAGGAGGGAGGGGAGAAGCAGGAGGAGAGGGGAAGGGAGGGGGATAGAGGAAGCGGGAGAAGAAGGGGGAGGAGAGGGGAAGGGAGGGGCAGGGGAGGGCAAAGGACGGGAGGAAGGAGAGGGGAAGGGAGGGGAGAGAGGAAGCGGGAGGAGAGGGGATGGGAAGCAAGAGGGAGGGACAAGAGGGAGGGAGGGAGTACCTGGGTGGAGAGGTGGTGGAGCTCCAAGAAAGTTGTGAGAGAGAATGAGGAGAAGTAGAGTTTTATAGGAAATGGGTAGCTTTTAGGTCAAGTCAGCTTTTTTTAGTTTTTAAGGTTTTTTTAGTTCTTTTAGGTTCACTATAAGTAGAACATTCTTCAGTCTCTCTTTCATTCAAAGATCATTCTTTTCCTTTTACACTCCACGCTTCTCTTCTCTCATCAACCTGTTGCAGGATTCTCAAAAATTTTCAAAATGTTACAAGAGGTGAGTTCATTTCTAACCTATTGCATACGCAAGAATTTCTAAGAATCAAGTTTTTGTAAATTTGAATTTTTTTTCGAATCCGATTCTTTTCTCAAAAACTTGTGTGTATGCAACAACTTCAAAAAACCATTTTTGCATTAAATCTTTTTTCCCACAGATTTTCCTCTTTACCTTAAACTCTCACAACCTATTTTCAGAAATTTCTCTCCTAGCCTATTGGGCACGCAACAAATTTTTTTTTTTTAATCTATTACAAATTTCTCTCTCAACCTCAAAACTACTCAAACCTCCCTACCTATTGCATACGCAACAACTGCAAAACAAAATTTAATCATAAATCTCTCCAAAAAACTCCTCAACAAAAAAAACAATCTATTACAAATTTCTCTCTCAACCTCAAAACCACTCAAACCCTACCTATTGCGTACGCAACAACTTCAAAACAAAATTTAATCATAAATCTCTCCAAAAAACTCCTCAACAAGTTATAGACACAAATGCTCAGCTAAAACATTTGTACCTACATTTTGATTTATATTTGGACACTATTTGGTTAGATTCGATTTGCAAAACATTATGTTTCAATATGATTCTTTGATTTTAAACATATGATAGGTGTTGCAGATTGTCCTAAAAAGTTGAAGAGCTATCTTATTACAAATTTTGATCCTGCATCCAATGGTTTATGGAAACATGAATTGCCCATACCCATTGAGCACGTGTTCGAAATGAATGGCATCCATTATGAAGTAAAGAAATCAACAATACCTGGGGTAGGATATGGTCTTTTTGTACATATGAGCATCAAGAAGAAACAAGATTTGATGGTATATAATGGTCCAAAGTATGATTATGATACTTGGAGATCTCTCCTCAAGTTTTTCCCAAGGATGAAGACTTATGGAATGTTTGAAGATCCATTCATTGAGCCATTGACAGATGTGAAATGTATTGTGGGAGATGTATTGTATGGAAACATTGCTGAATATATAAATAGCTCAATGTATTATAAAGAAAGAACAAATGTTATATTTGTATACATCCCTAAGCTACCACCTTGGGCTCAAAAGTCACAAGGAGATTTAAGTGCCCATGGCTACATTACTGTGCAAACCATAAAGGATATCTCCTTCGGAGATGAGCTACTTTGTGAGTATGAATACTAGTATGGAATTGTTAATGATTATGTTAAATGATGTGATGCAAAATTTAGTTGCAAATTTGGCTATGTGTCAATTGTTTTGATTATATTTAGCACGAGAAAGAAATTAAAAAAAAGGTTTTTATCAAGACCATGTCTCTGAGTTTCATGAGCTCTATTGTGATGGAGAGTTTCACGAGCTCTATTGTGATGGAACGGTGTTTTTGAACACCACATTTATATGATGGATGGCAAAGCTCTACCATAATCCTATTGCATATGTCAATAGTGCAATTTATCAACATAGAAACATATGCATATGGCATTAATTTGATACATCTAATATACCAAATAAAAATTGACAGTTGTTGCAAGTTTAATTTTGTTTTTGAACACACATTTATATGATGGATGTCAAAGCTCTATAACAATCCTATTACATATATCAATACTGCAATTTAATTTACTCCAATGAATCTTCCTAACACAACATCTATAAATTGGCTTTTGTTTGTGGTTTTGATGTATATGAAACAACAAACATCTTTCTTTCACTAGCAAATCAACAAATGTTTTGGCCAAGGGACCGTGTTCACATCTATTAAGGCCTTTTGCCATAGCAACATACGGAAGCTTGTGCTTGGGTTCTAGGAATTGGGAAAGTATTGTGCATGGTCTAGTCTCCCCCAACATAACTGAAACTTGGGTCCTCAATGGAGCTAATGTTTTAATAAAAAATATCAAAATTTACTTTTGAAGTGACTATATTTTATTTTGTGGGAATTGAGATTTTCCCAAATTCTCTAATATAGTGTTTTTTCTTAAAAAAATTCAATCCATTTCTTTTTATAATTATCGAAATGATCGAATAAATTGTGTGGTTCATTTATTAATGGGATTATTAAATCTAAACACACACACCAATCTCCCAACTAGCCTTTGGTCAGGCTAGTACCATACAATTAATTCATCATCAGAGGATAAGTTTAAGCATGCTTAATTCTTAATCATAGTGTAAATTAAAGCTTGGTTAAATGATTATCATTGGAAATATTTTGAATCCCTTTTCTTTGTTTACTAATGATAAATGTTTCTATGCAAAAACATTGGTTCCAAAAACTAGATTATGCATCCAATATGCATCACTTTTATATCACTTTTGACACTTATCATTGAGATTTCTTTTTTTGGCATTTACTATTTGGTGGGGAGTAAGTTCCACATGGTGGGCTTTCTCCCCACCATGTGGTCTTACCTTTGGGTTGTGCCACACACACACACATACACACACACACGCACACACACATGCATGCATGCATGCATGCATGCACGCACGCACACACATACATGCACATGCACACACACATCCACACACACACACACACACAAATTATTTTGGCTTAATAATTGATCTTTCACACACACACACACACACAAACAAATAAACACACTTCCCTAATCTCATATATGCATGCACTCTTGATGTATACACTAACTACCCTAGTTCCCCCCCCCCTAATTCATTGAGACTAATTTGTAACATAGACAAACACAATTTCTAATCTCTTACACACACACACACAAGTGTATTTTTTTACTAATGTTCATTAATTTTCTTGAACTCATATTATAGTAGTCTCCCCCTTAAAAAGACACACACACACACAAATGCATGCAATATGTTTCCCCATATTTTTAGTGTACTTTATTTTTGTAATATGTATGTATATATATATATATATACATGTAATATAATCACACTTTCCATATATTATATATAATCACACTTTAATTCCCCCTTTTTTTGTGCTATTAATTATAAACATTCACTTAACTAAACACCTAACCTAACCATTGCTAATTGTTTTCTAAACATTGCAGCTAAATTTTTTTCTAATAAACATTGCAATTAAAAAATTCCCCCCCTTTTTTTCTACCCTCTAGACCTAACTAACCTAACCACCTTCCCTTTATTCCTTCTAATATTGCCTATGTGGTAACATGCATGCACCACCCCACGACCACCTTTCCCTCGTTTAATGCCCACTTTTTTCTTGGCTAGCGCTTTCTAATGCTGCATAGAATTCATAGCAGCAATCACAAAATATTAGTGGACTTGTAGTGTCCTCTAGCACTGGCTCACATACTGAACCATGGATAGGCAGATTGAGATCAAGAGGATCTCCTCAAAGCAATGCAGATAGTGGTATGCAAGTATCACAAAAAGGAAAAGAGAAAGTAGATCAGCCCATGGTTGATGTGAATAAGATGAAGATTGAAATAATAAAAAGTCACCTATTGATGGGAAATGGAAAAGACACATCAATAGGTGGGAAACAAATTTTTGAAAGTGCATATACGCTCCCAAAAGTTCATAGTTTATAGGGAGTACTGGTTAAAAAGACTATTCTAAGTGAATGTGCTAAAAGACAAAGTGTTTTGGTAGATGAAGTATTGTTAGCTTGCACGTTTTGAGTCCAAAAGCTTGTATACTTTGAGGGTTGTTGTTTATTTTCGTCCCGAGGAAAAGCATCTTTTTGTAGCCATATGACAAAGCCTCCATGGCAATAGTAAATCTATTTATAACCACATCACTTTAAATCTTTTCAACAAAAATAATTACAGTGCACTATCTTCCCATTGCTACTTTATAAAGAATGAGATTTTCCAACCCACTGTGGGCACTATAAAATGTTGAGATATGGTGCCATGAGCACATAATCAAAGGGCTAAGGTATAGTATAGGAAAGAATTAAAGTAGCCACCCTAGGATGTGGACTACATGATGTGGAGATGTGGATTGAGGATATCCACAAGGAGAGATGTGGATGAGAGGATCACACATGTGTTGACTATTCAAAGGGAACTCTCTATATAAGAGGCCTATCATGTATTGTTGAACACACATTGCAAGAGATATAGATTTGCTATCTCCCTCTCATGTCTTATTCAGTGTGCTTTGAGCCTCCTTAGATCTTCTGCTAATCTTGTGTCCACTAGGCTAGTATGATCCGCACTTTGACATGGTATCAAAGCATAGGTTGCCCACAAGCCTAGGTAGTTTAGAGTGAGTGGCACACTCTTATCTTGATGTTAGGGAGAGTCTATGAGATTTTTGAGATTACAGTGAGTTGAGAGAGTCCATAGTGCCTACCATTTCCTTCATAGAGTGAGAGAGAAAGAAATATCAGTGACTTCAAATACTCAGTAGACTTAGCAACTCTCCAACTAAAGCCCTCATAGCTACAACGCCTTCAATGACCATGAGGACTCCTTCAGCAACTCGATTGGAACAACCTCACCCACGGGCAAGACACAGCAGCACACAAGCTATCTATCGGGATACCTGCAGCCTCCAACTACTGGGAGTCGCCTCCTACAACGGCCTCACCCTCAACAAAGCAGACCTCCGATTCAACTAAGGCTGCCTCCATCTCTGACGACCATCAACGAAGGCGGACTGTGTAAGCGCTCCAATGACAAGCAAAACAGCACGGGATTACCAATGTCTCACCATCAAATAGCAGCTTTTCCACAATGCACGCTCAATAACTCTCAAGATACCAGCAACGCTTAGCAAAAGCTCCCTAAGTCCTCCATCAATGACAACCAGCTGACTCTTCTTTTACAAATAGTGCACGCGACGGACTCCACTAAGAGCTTCAGTCGAGACGCTCCATTTGCAAGCCAAGCTCTACCTCCACAGTAGCATGCTCCAATGCCCCAATGATAAAATCAGCTCCAACATTGACCAATAGCAGGGCCAAACCTCACGACCCGCAGCTACTCACGGGCAAGCGTGAAGCAAACAAGTCCTACCCCCATAACCAAACTCTGCAACTGCAGCTCAGCTACATATATCCAGCAATGGCATCTTCTACAAGCTCCTCCATATGCCTCACAAAAGCCACGACTCCACTTCTTTAAACGAGGTGATGGCTCCACTCTCCTCCATCGCCGTTCGCATCATCGGTACAGAGAAGCTTCAAAGCTTCTTCTATGTTTTCTCCCTAAGGTGAGACCTTAGGACATGTGGAAACTATTGCCAGAAACACGTGGCAAGATAGAATATTACCCGAGTAAGCTTAATTAACCTTGGGTTAGGAGTGGTTAATTCTTTGCCACGTGGTAGAGAGTTGGTCAAACTAATTGTGGTTCAGTTAAACCGTGATTAAAGGCTTAAGGTTGGGCTACCAAGTGCCACCTAAGCACATAGCCCCTGCCAAGCATAGTTTGGAATTCAACATATGAATCCCTGTTCCACATCATCTCTCGAGATATCGAGCTCCACTCGCGATATGCCAGGGTGACCGTTGTGTATTTATGTCACCGACTTGTTAGCTGGAGATGCGGTTGGTACACCGCCCATGAATAATAGCTGGATGACAACTATCCTTATCTACTCTAGTTTGTGGCTCAGTTAGTATGCCACCTTAGTTAGTTGAGTTTGATTTGAGACCCACATATAGGGTTCTTCTATTTCTTTGTACAAGAGTTCTTTTGGCTTTCACAACTAAGAAGAGGAAAATTGTTTTCAGCCTCCACCTTTGTGTGTATTCCCCCATTGTGCATGTGAGAAAGCCGCAAGTGAGACTCCTTCCCTCTCTCCCACAATCTTCACATGGTATCAGAGCCTTGTTCATGGTAAGGAGCTCAAGAAAGCAAACCAAGTTCGCAGTGTCCTGGTAAGAGGACCAGTGTTGCTTTCCTTTTTCGAGTTTGGGAGCAAATCTCTGCAGGTAGCACAGCCGAAAGTGCAAGAGTGCACTGTCTCAGATTGAGACGCCCTTCGTGGTGTGGCGAGAGGGCATTATATGCTGCGGGAGAGGGCGAAGCCCATGGTGACTTTATTTTTCTTATTCGAGGTCATTTCGGGGCCCGTTTTGGAGGCGGAAGTTCTCCGCAGGCGCTCAGAAAAAGGCCCTGTTTTTGCTATGCAACCACTATTCTGCAGGTCGGTGAAAAGTTGCCGTAGAAATTGCATCGTATGCCTGTGCGCAGAGACATTGGGAGTTGCAGATTCATGCTTGTTGCCTGTTGATGCAAAATCGTCACTAGGAAGTGACTGTGTCGTGAAATACCACTTTCGTCAGTTTTGCAGATCTGCCCGTGTGAGGCAAAAGCTGTGTTTTTTGCAGTGACAGAATATTTTGCAGTGCTCTGTAATGGCATTTGATTCTCTTTCACAAATTGTCACTGAAAAGCTTGACAAGAACAACTTCCAGGCATGGAAGTTTAGAATGACGAATTTCTTGATGGGAAAAGGCTATTGGGAGTTCATTACAGGAAATGAAGAAGAACCTGTTCTTCCTAATGTTCCCAGTCAACAGGAAATGCAGGCATTTAAAGGATGGCATGAGAGAGCTAGGAAAATTATGTACTGGCTGTCTATCAGTATTTCGGACTCCATGATTGTGCATATTCAGGATGCAAATACGCCAAAGGAGGCATGGGATACTTTGGCAAAAATGTATAGCACAAATACGCAAGCGAGGAAAATGCAACTCAAATAGGAGTTGCACAATGTGCAGAGAGAAAATTTGAGCATAAATGACTACCACATGAAAGTGAAGAAAATTGCAGATGCACTTGCTTCCATTGGGTCGCCAGTCGATGATGACGATTTGGTCTCTGTGACCTTGAATGGTCTAGGAAAGGATTATGCACAGTTCCGGACATCCATTGCCATCCGTGAAAAATTTACTGATTTTGAGGAGTTGATTGCTCTTCTAATTTCTGAAGAGCAGAGAAATGGTGGTGCATCTTCTTCAGCAGGAACTTCAAAAGAAACTGTCTTCTACTCAAATGCTGGCAGAGGTAGAGGAGGCCGATCTGCAGGTCATGGTAGAAATCAGAATATGCAGCAAATGCAAGAAACCCAATCCTATGCAGGGGGACGTGGTAACTCTAGAGGCAGGGGGAGCCAAAGAGGCCGTGGTGGATGGCAGAGAGGCCAAAATGCAAACAGCAATGTTGAATGCTACTATTGTGGCAAAATGGGTCATATGGCTAAAGACTGCTACAAAAAGCAGAATGACATTATGAATGGAAAATTGCAGCAAGGCAATTATGCATCCTCTAGTAGACAGGGTGATGACAGAAATGAGCATTTGTTTATGATGTAGCATATGACAAATTCAGTAACAAGTGTAGAAGAAAGCAATGATGTGTGGTATGTTGATTCAGGTGCGTCAAACCACATGACAGGTCACACTGAATGGATGCAGGATGCAAGAAAAATGGAAAAACCAAGATTTGTGGAGATTGGTGATGATACTGCACATCCTATTGTGCAGATTGGCAAAATTCCTTTGTCTATGCAGGATGGGAAAAAGAAATACTTGTCTGATGTATTTCATGTTCCGAACATCACCAAGAACCTGGTTTCTGTTGGTCAGATGGTTGAGCAGGGCTTGCAGGTCAGATTTAATCCTCATGGATGCTTTGTTGAGGATATGAAAAATAATGGTCGCTTGATAGCAAAAGGAAAGAAGAAGGGCAGGATGTTTACGTTGGATGCAGACATGGAGAAGGTTTTACTAGGCCTTATTGATCTAGTTTATGTCAGCACAGAGGATCAGGTAGCTGACATATTCACGAAAGCATTGGGCGCAGAGAAGCTGCGCAAGTTCAGAGACCTGCTTGGTGTGCAGGAATTGGGATTGAGCTCGAGGGGGAGTGTTGAGATATCGAGCTCCACTCGCGATATGCCAGGGTGACCGTTGTGTATTTATGTCACCGACTTGTTAGCTGGAGATGCGGTTGGTACACTGCCCATGAATAATAGCTGGATGATAGCCATCCTTATCTACTCTAGTTTGTGGCTTAGTTAGTATGCCACCTTAGTTGGTTGAGTTTGATTTGAGACCCACATATAGGGTTCTTCTATTTCTTTGTACAAGAGTTCTTTTGGCTTTCACAACTAAGAAGAGGAAAACTGTTTTCAGCCTCCACCTTTGTGTGTATTCCGCCATTGTGCATGTGAGAAAGCCGCAAGTGAGACTCCTTCCCTCTCTCCCACAATCTTCACATCATCAAGGCCCCCTCTTCACAAAAACTTTGACAAGGCGTAACTTGCAATTCAGGAGGAATTTGGACACGCTCCAAAAAGGAAAAGTGATCGTCTTTTCAAGCTCTACATGCTTGTCAAGTTAGAATCATTGTATGCAATTGGACACTACTAATATTGAAAGAAATCAATTGGTAAGACCTTTGCAACAAATGACAAATCAAAGCATGAATGCACACATCATTGTCATAAGCAAGCCAAAAGCACAAGTGCATGAGATGACCATAGCACGAAGCATGGCATCCACACATAAAGCATCAAGGCACAAGGAAGAACAAAACATCATGCATGAAGCTACACCAAGCAAAGAAGCAAACGCATCATCATGAAGCCATGAGTAGAATGATAGGAACAACATATATTGAGACACAAAAACCTTGCCAACCTTGCCTATATTTTTTAAATCAAACCTGACCACCTGAGAGTAGCTATGAAAGCACCCAAGGGAGGTATTGACATGTAAAAAACCACACTTAACCACCTTAAGTAGCAATGCATGCACTAAGGGGTGGTGATGGAATATAACTCACATCTGACCACCTTGCAGTAGCCAATGGATCATGGCACCAAGGGGAGGTGTTGAGATATGGTGCCATGAGCACATAATTAAAGGGCGAAGGTATGGTATAGGAAAGAATTAAAGTAGCCACCCTAGGATGTATACTACATGATGTGGAGATGTGGATTGAGGATATCCACAAGGAGAGATGTGGATGAGAGGATCACACATGTGTTGACTATTCAAAGGGTACTCTCTATATAAGAGGCCTATCATGTATTGTTGAACACACATTGCAAGAGATATAGATTTGCTGTCTCCCTCTCATGTCTTATTCAGTGTGCTTTGAGCCTCCTTAGATCTTCTGCTAATCTTGTGTCCACTAGGCTAGTACGATCCGCACTTTGACATAAAAAGTCATTTCCCACCCACTATAGCAAGAATGCTACTCTTACTTTAATACAAAAGTGCACAGTAATGAAGCAATGCTAAGGTTGCGCTGTCGCTCTTTGGGTACTAATTGTCTTAGTGGCACTCCCATGTTAATTCAATGAAATTATATTCTCCAACCTCAACAATAGTTTATGTTCAAAGAAAGAATAAAGTGGTATTATTCTCACATTTATAGAATTAACCGAAATGAATAGCATCATTGACATTTGAAAACCATTCACTTAGCTAAGATGAAGAGTAAAACATTAATCATCACTTGTTGATGGGAAATTAACAAGACACATCAATAGGTAGGAAATGACGTTTTTGGAAGTGCCAAATGACTCAGAAAAGATTATGTTTTAGAACAAAGCATTGGGACAATTTTGTCTTGTAAGTGCACGTGGTGAAAAGATATAAAGTGCTATCGTAGATGAAATGAAAGCACTATTTCTACAACTATAGATGATTTGGTACATGGCTACACAATGAAACCTTTTCCTAGGGAGTGAAATTAAGGAAAGCCCTAAAGAAATACAGGTTTGAAAACTCAAAACATAGTAAGCTATTTGAATAGTAGCTAAATTTGAAAACATCTTAGCGAGTTTGTGTACACGTGTGCATGCACGCATGTGTGTGTGCATGTGTGTGTGTGTGTGTGTGTGTGTGTATGTTCATGTGCATGCATTTGTGTGTGTGCATGTGCGTGCACATTTGTGTGTGTGTACATACATGCGTGTGTGTGTGTGCGTGCATGTGCATTACCTTATGTCAATGTGCCCCCCATGTCCCCTCCATCCCTCCTACATCTACCATTCTTTGAAAGTTGTATTATTCTTAGACTGTGTCCTATTTGAAGGATTCTATAAGAGTTGAGCTTATGCAAGAGAGAGGGATGTTATAAAATTAGTTAGGATGTTATAAAATTTGTTACCGTACATGCTTCAAGTCCCAAATTTGTGTACTTTGAGGGTAGTTCTTTATTTGATTCCCCCAGAAACTTGCCAGGAAAAAGCATTTTTTTGTAGCCATGTGCCAAATCCTCAATGGCTATAGGGACACTATTTACAATTCGTCCACCACATCACTTTAAATAGTTTCAATGAAGGTAATTACAATGCACTTTCTTCCTATTGCTACTTTACAAAGAAATAGATTTTCCAACCCACGATGGGTGCTTTATAAAAAGTCGATTCCCACCCAATACCGTAAGAGTTCTACTTTACTTTACAACAAAAATGTATCATAGTGGGCATAGTATTGAAGCAATGCTAAGGGTTGTATTGTAGCTCTTTGGGAAGTAATTGTCTTATTTTTTGTCCCATCTTAATTCAATGAAAGAACAATCTCTGTATGTTCAAACAAAATGGATCATGGTAGTATTCCCATGTTTATAGTATTAATCAAAATGAACAGCACCATTAACTTTTCCAACCCATTTACCTACTAGTGAAGATGAAGAGCTAAAAGATTCAAATCACATATTGATGGGAATGAAAAAGACACAACAATAGGTGGCAAAACTGCCTATTTTGGAAGTGCCGAATGGGTTAGAGAAAAGTTTATTTGATAAATAATCATTGGGATAAAGTGTGTTGTAAATTCATGTGATATGGTGGATGAAATATAAGTGGTATGATTATAGTCATGGATGCAATAATACATGGCTAAAACAAGACTCTTTCCCTAGGGAGTCAAATCAAAGACAACCCTAATAAAACACTAGCTTGAAATTTTGAAACATAGTAAGTTAATGTATAACTAAATTACAAGACATAGTAACATGATGTGTGTGTGTGTGTGTGTGTGTGTGTGTGTGTGTGTGTGTGCATGTGTGTGTGTGTGTGTCGGTGTGCATGCGTGCATGCGTGCATGTGTACATGCATGCACATTTGATGTGAATGTGCATCACATGCATTGTCATGCATGAGGCGTGAGCATGTTAATGGACATGTACATATGTGTGGGTATGTCCGTGTACTTGTCTACACATGTGTGTGTGTGTGTGTGTGCATGCATGTGTGTGTGTGTGTGTGTGTGTGTGTGTGTGTGTGTGTGTGTGTGTGTGTGTGTGTGTGTGTGTGTGTGTGTGTGTGTGTTTGTGTGTGTGAGTGTTTTTTAGCGTGTGCCTATATGTGTACTTGTCTGCACGAGAGAGAGAGAGAGAGAGAGAGAGAGAGAGAGAGAGAGAGAGAGAGGGGGAGAGAGAGAGTGTGTGTGTGTGTGTGTGCATGTGCGTGTGTGTGCACGCGCGCACTTGCATTGCCTTGTGTCAACCATCCTACTTCTACCATCCTTTGAAAGTTGTTTTATCTTGGAGTATGTGTCCTATTTCAAGGAGTTTATAAGAGTCGAGCTTATGCAAAAGAGAGGGATTTTATAAAATTAGTAAACTTGCAGGTTGCAAGTCCCAAAACTTGTATACTTTGAGGGTGGTTTGAGTGGTGGTTGTTTATTTGCTTCCCTAGGAAACTCCTTAGGAAAAAGGGTCTTTTTTTAGTGTGCAAATCCTCCATGGCTATAGTAACACTATTTATAATTGAACTACCACATCACTTTAAATCGTTTCAGTTCCCTTAGTGGGTTGGAAAATCTCATTCTTTGTAAAGTTCCCTTAGTGGGTTGGAAAATCTCATTCTTTGTAAAGTAGCAATGGGAAGAGAGTGCATTATAATTGCCTTCATTGAAATTATTTAAAGTGATGTGGTAGCCAAATTATAAATAGTCTTACTATAGCCATAAAGGCTTTGGCACATGGCTACAAAAAGATTCTTTTTCCTAGGGAATCAAATAAACCACCACCCCTCAAACCCCCTCAAAGTATACAAGTTTTGGACATGCAACATGCAAGTTTACTAATTTTATGCAAGTTTGCTAATTTTGTAACATCTCCCTCTCTTGCATGAGCTAACCAACCTCAATACTTCATAAGTGAGAATAATCCATATCATACCATTCCTCTTAACAAGATGTCAAAGTGGGAGTCAATTATTATACTCACATTTATATCAATACATTGCAAAAAGTACAACAATACTGATGATTAGTCTCCAATAAAGAGTTCAATTATATTTAACAATACTTGGAGAAAATCTGTTGTAGAGTGTTTCTCAAAGTTGCCAACACCGTGTCTTCGTGCCTTAGATTTTCTAATGCAAAGTTGATGGAGAGGTATGATGACTCACCTACATCCATCCACAAACATAGCACGTTAGAACATGTACACTATGAATTGTGGGACTACAAGCTTCAATACCGGCACACAGTTGTTATTCGTGTCACTCGATCTAGATTAGCATAACCAAATCTTGGCATTTTACTATTCAATAGTAATCAGAGGTGGGCACTTAAAGATATGAAGAAATGCAAAGAAAATGTTAGTGAAATCCAATTAATAAGTGGGAATCTCAAGTAAACCATAAATTTGGGTATTCCAACCAAATCTTTTGATCAAATCTCAACCAATCATGATGTTGTATCATGTTAGGCCTGCACACAAGAACCCCAAAAAATGATGGATATAAACCTGCATATAGATCAAAGGGTAGAAAATATATAACTTGACTCAACATATATCCAAGATGATCCCAATTTTGACTTGAATAATCTAGAACATAGGGCCAGAAAATCTCTTCAAACATCAATGGCATCTGAGGCATAACATATTGTGATAAGATGCCAATGGGTAGAAGCATAGCATAGAGGCCAAACAAGTGGCACCTAAAAGCATCAATCCGTTCACCATAAAGGAAAATTTGTTATAAACAATACCATAAAGAAATCCTCAAATAATAATCATCAAAGACATTGCTCTTTCTCCTCATGTTTCCCATTCCCTTGTTCCAATTTAAAGACAAATTCCAAGTTCCAATGGTATAGTGTTTATCACCTTGGATTAATGAATGCCAAAACAATCTCACCATATGGTCAAAATCGAAATTCTACCAAAGTCACCCAAACCCTAAACCTAACAAAGTCATCAATCTCTACAATACAAGAAACGCCATCTTTATACTATTCTTTTGAAGCAATGGACTTCATGTCTATAGTATAGGAATCCCAAACAGAAGGGTGCCTTAGTGCAAGTGTATGATTCCCAAGTAACAAATTGTAGTAAGAGAATGTTTAAGAGTGAAGTTTCCCTCTTAAAATAATAAACTTGCCCCACTTGCATATACTTATCAGTTTAGGAAAGGGGATCTGCTAGGAAACCATATAAGGAGAATCCAATGGTAGGGGTGTGAAGATTGTGGGAGAGAGGGAAGGAGTCTCACTTGCGGCTTTCTCACATGCACAATGGGGGAATACACACAAAGGTGGAGGCTGAAAACAGTTTTTCTCTTCTTAGTTGTGAAAGCCAAAAGAACTCTAGTACAAAGAAATAGAAGAACCCTATATGTGGGTCTCAACCCAAACTCAACTAACTAAGGTGGCATACTAACTGAGCCACAAACTAGAGTAGATAAGGATAGCTGTCATCTAGCTATTATTCGTGGGCGTTGTACCAACCGCATCTCCAGCTAACAAGTCGGTGACATAAATGCACAACAGTCACCCTGGCATATCGCGAGTGGAGCTCGATATCTCAACACTCCCCCTCGAGCTCAATCCCAATTCCTGCACACCGAGCAGGTCTCTGAACTTGCGCAGCTTCTCTGCGCCCAATGCTTTCGTGAATATGTCAGCTACCTGATCCTCTGTGCTGACATAAACTAGATCAATAAGACCTAGTAAAACCTTCTCCCGCACATAGTGATAATGCACCTCAATGTGCTTTGTTCTGGCATGAAAGACTGGGTTCTTTGCCAAATGTATACTACTCATGTTGTCATAATAAATGACAACTGGCCTATCTGTAGACTGATGCATATCATAGAGTAGCTTATGCAACCAAGCTACCTCACATGCAGCCATTGCTGCACCCCTGTACTCAGCCTCTGTGCTCGACAAGGCAACTGTAGGCTGTTTCTTGCTGCTCCAAGTGACTGTAGCACTCCCAAAAGAGAACACATATCCACTGGTAGATCGTCTATCAGAAATGATACCAGCCTAATCAGCATCAGTGTATCCATGCAACTGTATCTGAACCCCAGCCTCATAAAATAGTCCATACTGCAATGTGGACTTCACATACCTGAGTATGCGTCTAGCCGCATCCAAATGCGGTTTCCTTGGAGCCTGCATAAACTGACTTACCAACCCAACAGCATAGCTCAAATCTGGCCTGGTAATAGTCATGTAAATCAAACTTCCTACTATGCGTTTGTACATAGTAGGGTCCTCCAGAAGCTCACCTGCATCTGCGCTCAGCTTCACATTCTGCTCCAAAGGAACTGAAATAGGCTTACAGCCTGTCATCCCATATTTGGACAGCATGTCCAATCCATACTGCCTCTGCAAGAGCTGTATCCCACTTGGTGATCTAATAACCTCAATGCCCAAGAAATAACACAACTCTCCCAAATCCTTCATCTCAAACTTCTGCCTCAATAGCATTTTCACATGAAGGATATCTTCATCACTATCACCTGTGATGATCAAATCATCAACATAAATGACCAGCAGCATAATCCCTTTCTCTATTTTTCTCACATAGAGTGAGAAATCTGCCTTGGAAATCTGAAAGCCAATAGTGACAAGATACTGTCCTATCTTGTCAGACCATGCTCTAGGTGCTTGCTTCAAGCCATACAAGGCTTTCTTCAACCTGCAAACAAACTCAGGGTGAGTAACATGAACATAACCTGCTGGCTGCTCCATAAAGACCTCTTCTTGCAAATCACCATGCAAGAAGGCATTCTTTACATCCATCTGATGTAAAGACCATCCCTTTGATGCAGCCATAGCAATGGCTGCTCTTACGGTTGCCATCCTTGCAACCGGGCTGAAAGTTTCTTCATAATCAATGCCATATGTCTGTGCATACCCCTTGAAAACTAATCTTGCCTTGTATCTATTCATAGAACCATCTGCATTGTGCTTGATCTTATAAACCCACTTACAGCCAATTGCATTCTTGCCTTTAGGCAAAGGCACCAATTCCCATGTAGCATTAGCATCCAAGGCATCCATTTCTTCATCCATGGCTTTCTCCCATTTTTCATTTCCCATGGCTTGCTCAAAAGAAGTGGGTTCTGGTTCCTGTATCACTTTGACCATATAGGCATAGTGAATTGCTATAAATCCATCATATTTCAGCCTATCCATAGGATACCTAACCCTGGTAGACCTGCGCAAAATAGGCTCACTTCCAGGTGCTCTCAAAACATCCCTGGTCTTCCTTACTCCAGGTGTAACAATAGAAGGAATACCCAACTCATCATCAATGCTCTGTTCTGAGCCATTGGATTCACCATCCACACAAGAGTGACCTGCATTCACATCAAACATGGGCTGATCTACCTTCTCTTTTCCTTTTCGTGATACCTGCATACCACTCTCTGCATTGCTTTGAGGGGATTCTCCTGATCTCAATCTGCCTGTCCATGGCGAAGCATGTGAACCACTGGTAGAGGACACTCCAGGTCCACTGATATTTTGTGATTGCTGTTGTGCATTCTGTGCAGCATTACCATTTTGTGCATCTACATCAATCATCACATTTACTGGTTTATACCAACTGCTCATCTCATCAAAAACAACATCTCTGCTCACTGTGAACTTATGTGTAGAAGGGTTATAGCATCTATACCCTTTTTGCTGCGCAGAGAATAACCAATAAAGACGCACTTCTCAGCTTTTGGATCCAACTTGGTCCTCAACTCATCTGGCACATGGACATAGGCAATGCAACCAAAAATCTTCAAATGAGAAATATCTGGTTTCCTACCAGTATACATCTCCTCTGGCGTCATGCCATGTATTGCTGCAGTGGGAGTCCTGTTCATTATATAGACTGCTGTAGCAACTGCTTCAGCCCAATAATAATCTGGTAGATCTTTTTCATTTAGCATAGCCCGAGATACCTCTCCAATATGCCTGTTTTTTCTTTCTGCAATTCCATTTTGCTGTGGGGTATGACTGCATGAATATTGCTGCTTTATACCATGCTCCTGCAAGAACCTTGCAAACTCATTTGAGAGGTACTCTCCCCCTCCATCTGACCTTAGGCATTTTATTTGCAGGCTTGTTTCTTTTTCAACCATAGCTTTGAAAGCTTTGAAGTGCCCAAACACTTCACTTTTCTTTTTCATAAAATACACCCACAGTTTTCTGCTAAAGTCATCAATAAATGTGACAAAATAGTGACAGCCTCCAATAGATGCAGCTTTTGTAGTCCACACATCAGAGTGGATTAATTCCAATGGCTTTCTACTCTCTTGAACATGCCTAGGAAAAGGTTTCCTTGCCTGTTTCCCAAATTGACAGGCTTCACAAACCTTGTGCATTTCTGCAACCTTGAATTTAGGCAATCCTGCAACAATATTTTGGGCTTGCATTGATTTAAGTCGCTGTATATTAACATGACCAATGCGTTTGTGCCAGATATCAATATCTACAACTACACCGGTCCCATGTGCAAACATTGCTGCACTCAATTCAGGCATGTCTGCATCCAATGTAAACATCCTGCCCTTCTTCTTTCCTTTTGCTATCAAGCGACCATTATTTTTCATATCCTCAACAAAGCATCCATGAGGATTAAATCTGACCTGCAAGCCCTGCTCAACCATCTGACCAACAGAAACTAGGTTCTTGGTGATGTTCGGGACATGAAATACATCAGACAAGTATTTCTTTTTCCCATCCTTCATAGACAAAGGAATTTTGCCAATCTGCACAATAGGATGTGCACTATCATCACCAGTCTCCACAAATCCTGGCTTTTCCATCTTCCTTGCATCTTGCATCCATTCTGCATGACCTGTCATGTGGTTTGACGCACCTAAGTCAACATACCACACATCATTTTGTTCTTCTGCACTTGTCACAGAATTGGTCATATGCTGCACCATAAATAGATGCTCATTTCTGTCATCACCCTGCCTGCTAGAAGATGCATAATTGCCTTGCTGCAATTTTCCACTCATAATGTCATTTTGCTTTTTATAGCAGTCCTTAGCCATATGACCCATTTTGCCACAATAGTAGCATTCAACATTGCTGTTTGCATTTTGGCTTCTCTGCCATCCACCACGGCCTCTTTGGCTCCCCCTGCCTCTAGAGTTACCACGTCCTCTTGCATAGGACTGGTTTTCTTGCGTTTGCTGCATATTCTGATTTCTACCACGGCCTGCAGATCGGCCTCCTCTACCTCTGCCTCTACCTCTGCCAGCATTTGAGTAGAAGATAGTTTCTTTTGAAGTTCCTGCTGAAGAAGATGCACCACCATTTCTCTGCTCTTCAGAAATTAGAAGAGCAATCAGCTCCTCAAAATCAGGAAATTTTTCACGGACGGCAATGGATGTCCGGAACTGTGCATAATCCTTTCCTAGACCATTCAAGGTCACAGAAACCAAATCGTCATCATCCACTGGCGACCCAATGGAAACAAGTGCATCCGCAATTTTCTTCACCTTCATGTGGTAGTCATTGATGTTCATGTTTTCTCTCTGCACATTATGCAACTCCTGTTTGAGTTGCATTTTCCTGGCTTGCATATTTGTGCTATACATTTTTGCCAAAGTATCCCATGCCTCCTTTGGCGTATTTGCATCCTGAATATGCACAATCATAGAGTCCGAAATACTGATAGATAGCCAGTACATAACTTTCCTGGCTCTCTCATGCCATCCTTTGAATGCCTGCATTTCCTGTTGACTGGGAACAGTAGGAAGAACAGGTTCTTCTTCATTTCTTGTAATGAATTCCCAATAGCCTTTTCCCATCAAGAAATTCGTCATTCTAAACTTCCATGCCTAGAAGTTGTTCTTGTCAAGCTTTTCAGTGACAATCTGTGAAAGAGAATCAAATGCCATTACAGAACACTGCAAAATATTCTGTCACTGCAAAAAACACAGCTTTTGCCTCGCACGGGCAGATCTGCAAAACTGATGAAAGTGGTATTTCACCACACAGTCACTTCCTAGTGACGATTTTGCATCAACAGGCAACAGGCATGAATCTGCAACTCCCAATATCTCTGCACACAGGCATACGATGCAATTTCTGTGGCACCTTTCCACCGACTAGCCGCGCAGTGGTCGCACAGCAAAAAACAGGGCCTTTTTTTGAGTGCCTGCGAAGAACTTCTGCCTTCAAAACGGGCCCCGAAACGGCCTCAAATCAGAAAAATAAAGTCAAACCAGGACACCTCGAACTTGGCTTGCTTTCTTGAGCTCCTTACCATGAACAAGGCTCTGATACCATGTGAAGATTGTGGGAGAGAGGGAAGGAGTCTCACTTGCGGCTTTCTCACATGCACAATGGGGGAATACACACAAAGGTGGAGGTTGAAAACAGTTTTTCTCTTCTTAGTTGTGAAAGCCAAAAGAACTCTAGTACAAAGAAACAGAAGAACCCTATATGTGGGTCTCAACCCAAACTCAACTAACTAAGGTGGCATACTAACTGAGCCACAAACTAGAGTAGATAAGGATAGCTGTCATCTAGCTATTATTCGTGGGCGGTGTACCAACCGCATCTCCAGCTAACAAGTCGGTGACATAAATGCACAACAGTCACCCTGGCATATCGCGAGTGGAGCTCGATATCTCAACAAGGGGACCTTCAATTAGACCCTTACATCCTCTTCCATAATCATGCTCAAAGGCTCAGGTAATGGCATGAAGCCAAGAGGTAAGATGTGTGAGTCGTTAAAGGTTAGGGGGATCATAATTACATTTCATCATAAAGGAAATTTTCCTCATACTCCAAAGAAATCACAAGGTCCTAATTCCTATGCTTAGGAATTTCTCTAATGGAATCTTTCTAACAAGAAAAATTCCTAATTACTTTGATCAAAATCATATATCAATGAATGCCCAAAAGATACCAAGGACTTCCTCCATTTTCTTGCTTGAGTAATTCTGAAAAAGGTATAGTTGCCTTCACCAATATACAAGTCTGACTAGTGAATGATAAGCATAAAAAGTAATTGTACTAGTCATTTCCATTCGATGTAGTAAAAAATTACGAGGACAGTATGAAGCAATTCCACAAAGGAATAGAGTAGACTCAAGCCCAATATTCTATATACATATACACAAGCTTGTAGCCCATCAATCCTTAATCTAAAATAATACAAGTGGTCTACCTTTTTTCCACCTGATCAAGTCTGGACCAATCATTATATGGATCTGTTCTACCCCACATTGTCCTAAAGGATCTCTTCAAAAATGTCCTAAAGTACCTCTTTAAGGGGAGGAGTGTATGTGCATTTATCAAATGTCAATAATAATATCAAGGGTCACCAAAACATTGATCAAGTGCCAAAGGTCCCCAAGGGAAGTCTAAGTGGGTGTCAACTTATAGAGACATCCCCAGACTACAAGGATCCCCTAGGGAATGTGTGTGTGTGTGTGTGTGTTTGTGTGTGTGTGTGTGTGTGTGTGTGTGTGTGTGTGTGTGTGTGTGTGTGTGTGTGTGTGTGTGTGTGTGTGTGTGTGTGTGTGTGTGTGTGTGTGTGTGTGTGTGTGTGTGTGTGTGTGTGTGTGTGTGTGTGCATGCATGCATGTGCATGTGTGTGTGTGTGTGTGCATGCGCGCATGCACGTGCATGCATGAGCATATTCCTATTTGTGTACATGTGTGCACATGTGTGTCCATGCATGTGGTACTCCATATAGGTGCAAATGTGCACATGTATCTATGTGCATGTGCATGTGCATGCACATGTGTGTGTGTGTGTGTGCCTGTGTTCATGTACACACACACATACATGAGGGTTAGGGTCCACTTACCTGCCACCATTCAAGAAACACTATGTGTTAGAACATCATAGTTTCAATTGGGTAGATAGGTAATGCCTGTATTCCCTGGCATGTTATTGCTTTGACTAGGAACAAAGACAACCATCTAGATTCACAAATATCAATTTTTTGCAAATACCATGTTATATGTACAATCAGTGTCACAACAAATCCATCATTACCCTGCCACCAAAGTGTGTGAGACAAGAAGAGGGGTAGTCCACACCCTTTCAAAATTACAGTGGGGGATAATCCACTTCCTCATGTTATTCGTGTTGAGAGTTCATGCTCAACATCATGTGATCATGTGTGCATAGCACCATCATGTGATCATATGTGCATATCACTAACCCAATAGAGTGCTATAAAGGAAAGGGTTAGATGCCCTAACCCTAACCCTAAATGGGTTTGTATTATTCTACATTTTCAACTAAATATGGTGTATAGTTAGTCATGTGTGGTGTGATCTCTAGCTATGCCCTCTCTCCTCATCTCCACTCCCCTCTTCATATTTTTTCATGGTTTCAGAGCATGGTTCTTCCTTTCGCTGAGGTGCCATCCTTCTTGTGAGAGATTGAGTGATCGAGAGATTGAAAGATCAAGAGTTCTTTCACTTCTGATGAGTGATAGAATTTCCATCCATTTGAAAAGTTTCCATCCATAATTATGTTCATTGCTTGAGTGCTTATGATAGTTTCTTGTGACGGAGAGAGAGACTTATGTTCATTACAATTTATTTCCACTAAGATTTCCATGAATCTCATCCATTTAGTTCTAATTTGAGAGAATTCTCTCTGTGAGAGAGAATAGAGAGAGTTCTAAGAGGGCATCTCTCCATATTCTACTAAAGTCTAAGCACCTACAACCTCCACTACAACACGCAAGGCATCTGTGAGATGACACTCCATCTCAACAAAGACAACGACCCTAAAACAAGTGATAAGTGATCTCCAAGGCGACCATTTTGGCTCTACTGTAGCACTAGCCGACAACTACCTGTAGCACTAGCTCTTCCAACTGGCTCTAGCACCTACATCTCCTATGTCTCACAATGACTCCAGCCACCACAAGACAACAGCAACGACTCACCTCTAGTCTAAGGTCTCCAACATCTATGCCCTACGATAGCCCATCAATGGCTCTCAACAAAGCTCAATCCAGCTCTAGCTCACACTGCACCCACAATGCCTACCTCGATCCAACCAGCTAGCCTCCGTATGCTAAGCCTCTCCAACAGGCTAAGTCTACCTCCTCTTGCTCTCAGCAACGAGGATAGCTTCATCGTTGCTTACCTTACTCCACACCTCCATCAGTGACCCAGGCACAAAATTGTCACAACGAATGGTAGCCTCTCCAACTATGAGCCATCATGTAGCTCTAGCAGCCAACGACCCTACAACAAACCGACTGCTCCAGCAAACCGGACTTTGAGATCCTTTAGCCTACGTCAACAGTGATCGCACGTCTCCAGGCTCCAACTCTTTTCCAACAATCCTCACCATCTACGGACTTGCTTCAGGCTCCAACTCTTTTCCAATATTCCTCACCATCTACGGACCTGCTATCAGCTGCTCAATGCCCAGGAGCTCTCAATAGTGCCCATAGCACGCCATCACCATGCAACTCCAGCAAGGCTCTCTGCACACAGGGAAAGACGGACTATCTCAAGGCTTCCTAAAGATCAAGAGATTGACTACACAACCACCGCCCCAGCGCCATCAATGCCTCATTGTTGCAAATGACTCCTACATGATGGGTACAAGGCTCACAACATCTCCAAGCTCCACAATGATGACTCGACGGACGAAATCTTGTGATTCTAACAAAATCTCTATAGATTCTGTCAAGCCTCACTATGACACATGGCATTTTTCTCATCCTCACCACAACCACACCCATAGCTCAAGGGTTTTGGATAAGGTTGGTCAAGCCAACCCAAGTAAGTTTAACTACGGTTCACCTAACCAACGTGTGATCAACAGAGTGCCATGTGGTAGCCTTATCCACATCAGGACACCTCATCATCCACGTGGCACCTTATCTCGTAGGCCATGTCAGCACCTTGGCCCTATTGCCACATCACCACTGACAATGCCACATTAGCAACCCCATGAGGCTGCCACATCATCTTAGCTCTTGCCATGTAGGCATATCCTCCATGTGGATTACCACATAAGCTTATTTGCCACATCATCAGTCAAGGTCAACACTCTACCACATCACCTTGGTTATCTTTGACCAACCTTGGTTATCTTTAACCTTGGCCACCTCATCAGTCAATAGTTGACCAATCAATAGTTGACCAAAGTTGAGTCTGCACTGCCACATCAGCATCTTAGTAAGTTGCTGCCACCTCAGCTAATGCCATGTCAACAGTCCAACCAGGTCCAACCAGCATTGACTCCTGCCAGGCACACACAGTGCTCCACAAGCACTTCATGTGACCACTCCTGCCACCTCAACATAGGGCTCCACAGACACACCTCTTGCTAGGCACAGTGCCACACATCATCATTGCATGTGACCCACAGTGACACATCATCATTGAGCACATTTGCACTCCTTTTGCCCCTCCATCTAGATCAAGTCGTATCTCTTGATCCACGAAGAATTTGACCGCACTCCAAAAAGAAAATTCGCTCGATTTTTTGTGCTCTACACGCTCGTCATATTGTGTGCACATTTTGGTGCAAGTTACACTCACATTTGAGCCTCATTGACAAATCCACTTCCTACATGCACATTCGCCTCTACATCGACGCATCTGACCCATCACTTAAAAAGAACAAAAGAAAAGGAATTATTTGCTATTCTTTCATCGATCGATGGTTGGTATGGATCTAGATTAGAGTAGACTAGATCGCCATAGAGGGGATGCTTTGAATCTCCCCAAGTTGCCAATCTAAGCTATGCCCAAAAGTCCCAACTAGTACCTACTCGGAGTCAGTCCATATGCTCACATACAGTTTCATATCATTACATTACCTAAAACCTGACGTACATCAATTCAATGAGTAGACTTCAGAGAGTTCAAAGGCATTGCCAATTGTTCAGTGGGCAGATAGCACATGATTTGATTTCACACACACATGCCATCATTGCAAAGCCTATTCGGCTATTTCATAGCATTGTGCACATCATTTCAGCCTTGTAAAGCCTCTTGGCTATTCCCAGCATCATTTGCCACAAGCCTTGTAATATAGATCGGATTTTATCTATTGCAGTTCTATCTTGACCCCCGACAGTTCATATTTCACTTGGCACAGTCAGTGTCAAAACAGTTGATTCATACAGTGATTTTCACGACACTTTTACATTTTTTGCACCATGTCTATGACTAGCAACCTCAATCTGGAGGTATCTCTGGTAAAATAGACAACTCCAATTATGGCACATGGAAATACCAAATGGAGACCATTCTTGTATTTTAGGACAAATGGGAGTATGTCGATGGATCTACACCTAGATCATTGGCAATCCAGCCACCAGTAGCTCTATTCCACCTGTTGTCACAGCATCAGCAACGGGATCTACAACCACACAAATAGTTTCTGCACCTATAGCAGAACTTGCCATTGCCCAAGCTCAGGAAGAATGGGATAAGAAAGACAAATACGCATGTCATCTGATCAAGTAGAATGTGCAAGATGTCATGCTAGGACAGCTCAACATAATCAAGACATCCAAAGAAGCATGGGATATGTTTGCAGCTCTCTACAAGTCTAAGAACACTTCCAGGATTCTCACACTGAGAAACCAAATCAACCAAAGTTTCCACAACAATAGCAAAACCCGTCATGCTTATGTACTCTAGATAAAAGACTACAACAATCAATTCGAAGCAACAGGAGAGACTATGAACCCCAAAGAAATGGTTCAAGTCATCCTAAATGGACTAGGAGAGGGATAAGAGAATCTAGTCCAGAGTATTGCCATTCAATGTAAAAGTCCAACACTAGAAGAACTTGAGTCAGAACTTGAGTCAGTCCTACTTGGTGAAGAACTCAAGATGCAGGCCATTCAAGCACGAAAAGGTCATTCTAATGATCAAGCATTCACAGCTTTAGATAGAAGCAGAGGCAGAGGCAAAGGCAGAGGCAAAGTTAGATCATTCCAGAGAAGTGGTCATCATCAGCAACAAAGTCATCAGCAAAGTCAACATCAGAATCAGCATCATCCTCAGCAACATCAGAATCAGCAAAGAGGAAATCATTCCAATCAAGGAAGATTCCAAGGATGAGGAAATACATTCACCAATGTGTCAAACATGTAGTGCAACTACTGTCACAAGTTTGGACACTATGAAAGATATTTCCACAAGAAGTAGAACAACCAAGGCGATCAATCTAGCAGTAATCAAGGGAATTTCCACAGAAGAGAAAATGATCGTGGTGGACATTCTAGTCACAGTCGTTTTGCAAATGAACATGGGAATATGTTTCTTGCAAATGAGGAAACGCAAAAAACTAATACAGTGTACCTAGACAGTGTACCTAGACACTGACTACAATCCAAAAGAGGATTTCAGCTAATCAAGTCAACCAAGAAGAACAGGATCCTTGGTATATCAACAGCAGTGCATCATTTCAGATGACAAGTCATCAAGAATGGTTCACAAAGATGAAACCGTTAGAACGATAGAAAAATGGCATCTACACAATAGATAATACATTGAATCCAGTTCAAGGGACATGTGTTATCCCTATGATCAATTTCACTAATATGAAAGGATTGGTAAAATATGTACTCTATGTTTCGAAGCTCAGCAAGAACCTCTTGTCATTCCATCGGTCAAATGATAGAACACAACTACCGAGTCATCTTCAACAGAGATGAATGCATTATCAGAGACAAATCCAAAATATGTTAGCTAGTAGTAGCAAAAGGTGTCAAGGATGCATGTACAGAATGCTAGCTACAACAATAGATGCCATGTCAACTCAATCACAACAGATGCCACTATCTGCAAAATGGCACAAGAGATATGGTCATGTCAATTTCAAGTACTTGTTAGATCTCAGTAATCAAAATATGGCAATCGGGACTCCTAAGCTATAATTTCTTGGAAAAGTTTGCGAAGCATGCTGCTACAACAAACAAAAGAGAACTAATTTTGGTAGAAGTACCTCTCATGCATGAGGTATTCTTGATTTGATTCATATAGATGTATGGGGTTATGTCTAGGCCCATAGCATCAATGGTTCACTTTACTACTTGACTTTCATCGATGACTACAGCAGATATTGTTGGGTCTACTTTCTGAAAGAGAAATCTGAAGTGTTTTCCAGATTTCAAGAATTCAAAGCCATGGTAGAAAACCAGACAGGCAGAAATATCAAAGCCATGAGATTAGATAGAGGAGGTGAATACATGTCTTCAACATTCATGAACTTTTGTAGAAGTCACGGCATTCAAAGACAATTCACATGTGCACATAGTCCTCAGCAGAATACAAGAGCTGAAAGGAAGAATGGGACTTTAGCAGACAGTGGTAGAGCAATGCTTAGTGAAAAGCATCTTCCGAATCAGGATTGGGCAGAAGCAAAAGCCACTACAAACTACTTGCTTAATCGACTTCCTACCAAACCGATACAATGTATGACTCCTTATGAATCATTCAATAGGCATAAGCCACACATTGGGCATCTCCACATTTTTTGTTACATAGCATATGCCCACATACATGATGATCATCGTCGCAAGAAATTGGATGCGAAATCATGCAAATGCATCATGGTTGGCTACAGTGAAGCAAGCAAAGCATATAAGTTGTATGATCCCATCAACTATCTCTAGACATGTAATATTTGATGAGGAATCAGAATGGAAAACCTCAAATACATAGGAGATGGAAGCATCGACTTCACAGTCATCTACAGAAAAGGTTGATGTGAAGAAGATCAAGAATTGCCAGAAACACCCCAAGCAGAGCCACAGCAGCTCAAATGGGCAGTATTCAAAGATACAAAGCCAGACTACTTGCAAAAGGATTTGCACAGCAATATGGTCAAGATTATGATGAGACTTATGCTCCAGTAGCAAAGGTGGATTCCATATGGTTCTTAATATAACTAGCGACACTTAGCAAATGGAATGTGTACCAGCTCAATGTCAAGAATGCATTTCTCAATGGTTACCTAGACAAGGAAGTCTACATGCAACAACTAGCAGGTTATGTTGAACCAGGAAAGGAGAATAAGGTTTGCCATCTCAAGAAAAGTTTGTATGGCTTAAAGCAAGCACCCAAAAGTTGGTATAGCAAAATTGACAAGTATTTTGCTGATCTAGGATACATGAAGTCCAATGCAGATCATACTCTCTACTACAAAGTTTAAGGGGAAGACATTACTATTGCACTTTTCTACGTAGATGATCTAATTGTGACCGGAAGCAAGGATAGCTTCATTAGAAAGATAAACAAGACTTATCTGCAAAGTTTGACATGAAAGATCTTGGACTTATGCACTATTGTCTTGGAATTAAGTTCTGGAGAGATTTAGATAGCACATTCATGAGTCAGCTCAAGTATGTTGATAGTCTCCTAAAGAAGTTTCATATGGCAGATTGCAAGATTGCAGCCACTCCCATTGAACAGAGTTTGAAGCTTACAAAAGATTCAAGAAAATCCTATAATCAATGATAGGTACTACAGGTAGCTCATCGGATCTCTTATATATTTGACTATCACTCGGCCAGATATCTATTATGCAGTAAGTTCACTAGCACAGTATATGGCAAATCCAAAATAGTGTCACTGAAATGCAGCCAAAAGAGTCTTGAGATACATCAGAGGTACAAGACAATTTGGAATAGAATACAAAGGAAGTCATCCATGGTTGCATAGATACTGTGATAGTGACTATGCCAGAGATCATGAGACTAGGAGATTGACACAGGGATATGCATTTTTCCTTGGTCAAGGTGCTATATCATGGTTGTCAAACAAACAGCCAACTGTTTCTTTGTCTTTGACTAAAGCAGAATATAGGGCACTCACTACACGTGCATGTGATGCTATATGGCTCAGAAGACTATTGTCAAAAATAGATTACTTTGATGAGTCAAAGCCAACAACAATATACTATGATAATCAATCGACTCAAGCATTGGCCAAGAATCCAGTATATCACTCCAGGACAAAGCACATTGATGTCAGAGAGCACTTCATCAGAGAAAGAGTGTTACTTGGTGATATCACGCTGTAGCATTGTGATAGCAAAGAGAATGTTGCAAACATCTTTACCAAACCACACAGTAAAGAGCTTTTCGAGAAACACCGATGGTTTGATGCAAAGGAAGGACATTCCCATTAAAGGGGTGTGATGGAATGTAATGTTCAGTCCTTCTTTGATTCCCCAGAATCATCATCTTGAGGGAAGGCCTACTTCATGATGTTGATCTTGAGGGAAGGTGTTGAGAGTTCATGCTCAACATGTTGAGAGAGTGAGTTTGGCAATGCCAAATCATTGGGGGTGAGAGGTGAGATGGTCACATATGATTGTACATTGAGGAGGGGTGTTGAAATGTGCAATGTCCAATTGTTGGGATATTGTGTTGGTACCCTAGAGGGGTATGTTTGTGGGAATTATGGTAGCCACACAAGAGGATGTGGACTACATAAATGGATGTGGGACATTGGTCACCACAAGTTGGATGTGGATCAGAGGATGCCACACAATAGGCTTATGCCTTGAGACTCTCTATATAAGAGAACTATCATTGTATTGTTTATCAAGCATTGGAATACATTGCTGAGTGTTGCCTACGTTGTTGTCTCCCCGTTATGGATTTTCTTGTATGGTTCAATCCTCCATGATTGTTACACTAATCTCATGTAGCTCTAGGCTTAGTGGCGGTCTCATTCAATTTCTTAACATGGTATCAGAGCTGGTAGTCCACAAGCTTAGGTAGATTAGTGTGTTTTCTCATGTGATCATGTGTACATAGCACCATCATGTGATCATATGTGCGTAGCACTAACCCAATAAAGTGCTACAAAGGAAAGGGTTAGATGCCCTAACCCTAACCCTAAATTGGTTTGTATATATTCTACATTTTCAACTAAATCTAGTGTACAATTAGTCATGTGTGGTGTGCTCTCTAGCTGTGCCCTCTCTCCTCATCTCCACTCTTCTCCGCTCCCCTCTTCATATTTGTCAATTCAAACTAAAATTTTTTAATTGATATACCAAAGAGGAATTTACGATGACTGTCTTCAATAATTAATAAAAATTTGATACTAGAATCAACAAGGAATGAATCACCTTCTTAATAAAAATAGAATGCAATAGTTAATTAAAATTGAAAGTAAAGAAAAATGATTGAGGAGACTAGTAGAAGAAAAATTATCTAGTCAAGAAAGAAGGAACAAAATTGGGGGGGAATTTTTAAAGACTAAAGAAGTGTAAAAAATTAACTTAAGAAGGAGCCAAACAAAGTTTACTAACAAGAAGTTTGCTAAAAATTACTAGATTCATGTCTTAAAAAAGAAAGAAAGTTTGTTGTATCTATATAAGGAAAAATATTTAGATAAATAAAATTAAACATTTATTGTTCAATAGAATAATAGAAATTCTAGCATGAGTATAAATATATGGGGGGAAAATACAAAAATATACAAGGGATAAGGAGGAGGCGAAGTAATTATAAGTGGGATAATTAAATATATCAATATAAGGGGTGATTAAGCATATAAAGTGCAATTAATTAGAAAAAATCACACTATATAACATGTATATATATATATATATATATATATATATAACATTAGAAATCACATATAAGTGTAAAAAAGCCAAATCAAAGGTCAAACTTAATGTGATCATGAGACTCAAGCAAAACAAGAGCAGTAAATGTGAGTAGTGGGAGTGAAATTTTTAGAGATGGAAATGTTAGTAAGAGGCACGGCCCAAAGGCTACTTAATTAATGAGTAGTGGGAGCTCGAGCAGATTTTTATACTCCAATGGAGGATCTGCAAAGGCGACCAAAGCCAAGAGTCAACATGCCTCTCATCACACTGCCGTGAACTAAGTACAAAGTGTGGGTTGTCTACTAGCTTTGCATGGTGAGCAGCCACCTTTGAAAGCAGTTAGGGAAGGGAGTCGCCATCTTTGAAAGTGGTTAGGAAAGGGAAGAGGTCATTAGGAGGGGAAGAAAATCATTGATGCAGTAGATAGGGTGACTTAGAGTGTGTCGTGCACATGCATCCAATCAAAAGCAATCAAGAGCTAGTAGAAGGAAAAACCACGGAATTGAGGTGCGTCAACCCATAAGAGAAAGCTTGTGAGTCCTTATAAGGAAGTTTAGAAGAGATCGTTGCAGCAAGAACCCCATGCATGGTTGGTGGTGCATAACAACTTATTTTCATTGGTGAGGAGGCAAGAGAGTCATTACAAGCTCGTGAGACAGTCATAGCGTGATGATCCAATGCAACCAAAGACTAGAAACTACGTCAAGAAGCAAAGAACTAGTGAGCAAAAAGAGACAGAAGAGAAGCTAAAAGTAAATTTAGAGGAGTAGTATATCAACACAAAGAAAAGAGAGTAGCACCGAGCCACTAGTGGATAGCCCAGCTGCTTGCAACAATGAGACCCATAGTGCTGGCAGTTGCAAGAGAGGGAAGAAGGAGACCTTGCGAGTTGAATGGTGACCTTGAACGTGGAGTAAGTAGTAGACTTGCAGAGGAGAAAATGCTGCAGCATAGAGAAGAAAGGGGGTTTCCATTTTTCGAGCAAAAACCCTCGAGCGATGAGCGGACAAAAGGTGGGAGGGGTCAAAATATATAGGCTCAAGTCATTTTTGGGGAGCAATAAATTCCAAATTATTTCAAGGAATATGTAAGTAAATATGAAACATTGATAAATATATATAGATATAAATATACCTTTATATAATATACATATATAATGTCCAAGTGGTGACTTATTTTATGACTTTCAAAAATCCTTTCTTTTCCTTTCACCATTGCTTGGATCATGAAATTTTGAGCAAATATCCTCTTTACAGTTCCTTGGGATGACCTAAGAAAAATAAATAGTACCTTTTTAATAGACCCTCTAAGTGTATTTTGCCAGAGGAATATGGTTTGAAGAGCTTGCCCCAACCCTATTCCGTCGGCAAAATACCCTTGCAGAGCCTACGCAGAAGGGGTCATAACTTTTGCTCCTTAGCTCAGAGTGAGGAGCTGTAAAAAGGAAAAATGTTCAAAATTTAATGATCTATGCAATGGTAGGCTTAAAATTATACTTTTTAATAGTTATAAAAGAGAAAAATTAAAAATTTCAAGATGTATATGAGAGTTACAACTTCTCTCTAATTCATATTATGGTAGGAAGGAGTTCAATAAAGACCACATTTCCTTAACAGTACTTAGGTTTAGAGAATTGGGAATATTTTCAAAATCCCTAGCTTGCCTTCCCATATTTGATAATGTATTAGAGATTAATTTATGATCAATTATAATGGCTTTAAGTATGAGGTTTCTAATATCTTTTTCCTACTCATCCAAGGAATATGGTATACATTGTTATATGAGAGCTTCAAATATGGAATTGCTAAAGATTAGGGAAAGTTTTTTAAATTGATTGAATTACCATAATACTCAAAAGATAGTATGGTAGGGAGGCATTTATAGGAGTTTCTAAAGTGTTCACTATTTGTTCATATATAGATGATGTTCTCTAAAATGAGGGTTATAATGAAAAATAAGTAAGTATATGGTTCCATAAATGAGAAATTAAGAAAGAATTGTATATTCCTTTGAGAAATATACAAGTATGGTTGGTGTCAAAAACTATCGCTCGGACTTTTTTGCTCGTAGGTTTTTGCTCATAAACTGTGCACATCCAAAAAGGAAAACCACGGGAAGCTGACAGGCTGATAGCTGAGCTCTAAGTGGACACAAATAGAAGTTTTAATGAAGGAAAACTTGCAAAAGGTGGCTATGAAGACCTTGAGTGAAAAGGCGAAGCGAAGGAGATATAAATGGAGAGGCTAAGGAGAGCTAGCTGTGTAAATCATGCAAGGAAAATCATGGCACGTAAGGAGACAAAGGCCATTAAGCAAGGAGAAAGAGTGGAGGGTGAGGTGCTGGTCAGTTGTAATGGGTAGGATTTGAGTGTGGGTGTATCTTGCAAGTGCGTAAGTGTTTCTTGTGGTGTGTAAGTGTTTAAAGTTCTTTTAGTGAGTTAACAATGTAAGTGTGTGTGTGTGTGTGTGTGTGTGTGTGTGTGTGTGTGTGTGTGTGTGTGTGTGTGTGTGTGTGTGTGTGTGTGTGTGTGTGTGTGTGTGTGTGTGTGTAAAGGCAATATATATATACTATAAGGATATTAAATCAAATAAGAGGGATAACATGGGGGTTGGGGGATATATATAAGGCTGAGGGACTATTTTGTAGAAGGACAATAGGGTTTAGGGGGTAGTAAAGGAGAAAAGTGAAGGTCAGTGGGTAGTGGACGTTATCCACTCCAAAGCTTGTGTTCTAAGAAGGGGGGTAATATACTTAAGGGACTAAATTTTGAGTCACCATGTAAATTTCCTCATGCAGATCCCCATGCAAGAAAGCTGTCTTGACATCCATCTGTATAAGCTCCATATCCTCTACTGCCACTAGTCCAAGCATGCATCTAAGTGTGGTCATCTTCACAACCGGAGAGAATATCTCATCAAAGTCCACACCCTTCTCTTGCTTGAACCCTTTAGCAACCAAATGGGCCTTGTACCTAGGCACATCATCACCTATGACCTTCATCTTGTAGACCCATTTACATGGCAATGCTTTCTTTCCATGTGGCAAAGAAACCAAGTCCCAAGTCTTATTCTTCATAAGTGAACTCATCTCTGATTGCATCTCTGATTGCATAGCATACTCCCACTTGTATTGATCCTCACACATCAGAGCCTCTCTGTAGCAAGAAGGCTCCCTGCAATCAGTAAGCATCACATAGTCTACCCCTGGAACAAACCTATCAGGCAGTCTAGACACTCTAGATGATCTTCTCAAGGGCACTTTAGCTTGCTGTCCCACCTGCATATCAACCACATTTGGCTCATCATTTCCACCAATAGATGATCCATCATCTACCCTTGATTGTATACCTATGGGAGTATCTGGTGGTACCATTTCTTGCACATTTGGTGCATGGACAGCTTGCTGTCTATCAACATATGTAGGTGGATTCACATCCTGACATCCTGGAAAGTGATTCTCCTCATTTCCACATCCCTCATGGGTGCCTTATGCATCTTCTTCTCATTGAAGACTACATCATGGCTGCGTATGATGATCTTCTTTGCTTCTGGATCCCAGAGACGATAGCCCATCTCTCCACTTTCACCATAACCCAGAAAGATGCATTTCCTAGACTTAGGATCTAGCTTCTTTCGAAGCTCTTTTGGCACATGTGCATATGCCTCACACCCAAATATACGCAAATGAGAGTAAGAGGGCTTCATGCCACTCCATGCCTCTTCAGAAATACCACCATCCAAACTCTTACTAGGTGATCTATTGATCACATGCACTACAGTCTTCATTGCCTCTGCCCAAAAACCACCAGAAAGACTTACATTGGAAAGCATGCATTGCAAACTTTCTTGAATGGTACGGTTCATCTTTTTTGCAACTTGATTTTGCTTTGGAGTATGAGGGGATGTGAGCTCCCTCTTAATCCCACGTGTATCACAGAAATGCTGAAAGTCATGAGAGAGATACTCTCCACCATTGTCAATCCGTAAGCATTTAAGTGATCTACCTGACTGCAAGGCCAGCCATTTTTGAAATACTTGGAACACATCACTCTTTTGAGCTATAGCATAAGCCCACAGTTTCCTAGTTGCATCATCAATGAATGTCACATAGTATTCAGCCCCGCCTAATGACCATGTAGGCATGGGACCACATACATCTGAATGCACCAAATCAAGCTTTTCAAACTCTTTCTTTCCCCTTCTTTTATGGGCTGATTTAGTCTGCTTCTCATAGAGACAGTGCTCACAAAATTCAAAATCAGAGAAACTCAAATGCAGTACATAACCCAAATGGCATAAGAGTTTCATTCCATTCTGGCTCATGTGCCCCAACCTGCAATGCCACAAAGAAGTGCTTGGTTGCTCGGTTATTGTAATAACATGATCAAATACCCCTGATACATGTAAGGGATACAAAGTCCCACACTGGCAATCTGGGCCTATCAGCGCATCCAATAAGCATCGTAATGCATCCAAATGGCCTATAAATCATCCACCGCAACACAATGCACACCACGAATGAGCGCACATGGCTCAAACTGCAACCAGAGTGATCTGCATAAGGTATGCTCAAGAAATCATGGTCCCATGGAAAAGACTGCTACTGAAAATAGAACCTGAGATGCCTCAAAACATGGGTGCCATTGCATAATCGAACTCAGCAAGAAAATTTGCAAATATCTCTCTTCTGCCAGAACTCCAAAATCCCAACCGATGAGTGAGAAATGGGAGTCAACACTTATCCACTGCCATGTGGCATAAATCTAAGATTTCAAAACCTTAGAATGAAAAATGCATAACAGAGAGACAAAATCAAATACACAGAGATCTATAACTCTGAAAATACTCCACTGAATTGTACAAGAACTGACAGATAGGGGTTTTTGGGCATCCGAAATGCAATGGGATAGACGGTTTTGGAAACCGTGGTCTCAATCACTGGGTCCAACACACGAATTAAAAAACGTTTTTGGAAACAAAGCTATTTGTAAACTCCATCGGAGTGCAAATGATGGGCAACATAGAAGTTTTAGGACCTCCTGAGTCCATCGAAACTGACAAATCTGCAAATGGTTGCTCCAAACTTGAGTTCCAACACTCGGGCAGAAAAACGTAGGAACCGACACAGTGAGTCAGAAATCCAATGAAATGATCCCAGATTCAAGAATGAAGGTGTTTCTAAGCTCCTGAAGTGAAGTGGACACCAAAAGCAAGCAATAGTTGCCTCTACAAGTCAGTACAGAGTCTCTGTCATCGAACGGAACAAGAAAAAGCTTAAAAAACGACTTTTTCTTTGAAAATACTTAACAGGCTCTCAAAACCACTTCGCAAACCAAAGTGACTTTTCAAAGGTTCCTCCAAGGTCTCTACACACTCGGATGCAAGTAAAGTCACCCACAAAGCTTCCCACAGAGCTGCTGAGCTTCTAGGCATTCATGCATGCTCAGCTAGATCACCCAGGCTCTGATACCAGTTGTGAGTGCTCTCGACGGAAGCAAGAACGGAAGAGGGAGAGAGAGAGATAGAGAGCTACACAAGTTTTAGTGAGTGCAAAACCACCCTAATCTTCTTTTTCATTTATTTATATATGTGTTTGAGTATTGTACATAATCGGGGTAAAGGCACAGTGACCTTTAATTCCCACAATTGAGTACATCCCTGCATTCACGAAGCATGTGTTAGCCAAAACCTTGGTCCTTGCAAGAGTCTAGGACCACTACCATGCCTCTTTGTCCCCATAGAAACTTCCAAGAAAATTCTATTGCGAAAATCTATGTGCCCTCTGAGCAATCCTCAACACTCCCCTCTTGTTCATTGCTTTGCTGATATGCATCCCTACCTTCCTCTTGTGAGCCATGTGTATCACACCCTATTGCTGCAGCTTTTATGGCACACTGTGCATCTTTGGCTAAGCCGGAAGGCTTTGAAGAAACGGGCAAAGAGCATTTAGTTTGCAAGTTGAAGAAGAGTCTCTATGGTCTTGATCAAGCGCCTAGAGAATGGTATCAGAAGTTTGATTCTTTCATTCGGTCCCAAGGTTTTAGAAGGAGTGAAATTGATCACTGCCTCTACACTAAAATGGCTAAGGATAATAGCCTGATAATCCTGGCACTATATGTGGATGATATGCTATTGGCTAGCAAGAATACTTATGAGCTAGATGCATTAAAGGCCAAGTTGCATGAGGCCTTTGATATGAAGGATTTGGGACTTGCAGGTCATATTCTTGGTATGTGCATCACGCGTGATCGGAGTAGGAAACTCCTTTGGCTTTCACAGAAGGAGTATGTTACAAAAGTATTGCAGCGTTTCAATATGGAGGGGGGGAAGGCAGTGAGTACTCCATTGCCTCCATATGTGAAATTGAGTCATACAGATAGTCCCAAATCAGATGAGGAGAGGGCCATGATGGTTAAGGTTCCTTATGCATCAGTAGTTGGGAGTCTTATGTATGCTATGATAGCTACTAGACCTGACATTGCATTTGCAGTGGGAGTTGTTAGCCAGTATATGGCTAATCCAGGAAAGAGGCATTGGGAGTCAGTTAATTGCATCATCAGGTACATGAAGGGTACCAAGGAGATGTGCATCTGCTTTGGTAAAGGAGACATGCATGTACTTGGGTGCATAGATTCAGACTATGCAGGGCATGTGGATAGTAGGAGATCCACTTCTGGTTATGTGTTCACCTTTGCACGTGGTGCAGTGTCATGGATGTCTCACGCACAGAAGTGCATTGCTTTGTCTACCACAGAGGCTGAGTATGTTGCAGCCACAGAGGGTTGCAAGGAGGCTATATGCTTGATCGGCTAGTGGGAGATTTGGGGATTCATACAGGTGTACTGACATTGCATAGTGATTCCATGAGTGCTATTTAGCTAGCACGGAATCTGGTTTTTCATGCAAGGACCAAACACATTGAGGTCAGGTACCATTTCATCAGGGAGGTACTTGAGGACAAGCGCATAGAGCTTGTCAAGGTTCATACAGATGATAACCCTGCAGATATGCTGACAAAGAGTCTACCTAGTCAGCGGTTTGAGTATTGTCATGTATTGATGGGCATTGGATAGTATGCTCCCTGGTTGTTCTCCCTTAAAGGCACATTGTCCTTTAAGTGGGAGGTTGTGGGGGTTAAAGGTCACTATGCCTTTACCCCATTATGTACAATACTCAAACACATATATAAATGAATGAAAAAGAAGATTAGGGTGGTTCTGCACCCACCAAAACTTGTGTGGCTCTCTGTCTCTCTCTCTCCCTCTTCCCGTTCTTGCTTCCATTGAGAGCACTCTCACTCAATGCCATTAAAGCTATGGCTATTGGGTGTGATCCACCATACACACGAGAGGGAGGCATGATTGCATATCAGCCAAAGAATGAACTTGAAGCAATTATTGTGGATTCCCTAGAAATCTTACCAAAGAGTAAACGAGAAGCATGTGATCAGGATTCCCCACGAGGCAAACTTGCAATTGTGGAAAGTAGAGTTGCTCATATCACGAATGCCGATGAAATTTAGGAGCAGAGTGTGGCAGCACTTGCTTCTCTCAAAAATACTATTCACATTGCAGAAGGCTAAAGTGCTAGTTCTGGATATGAATGCTTTACTTTTGCTAAGGTACAGACAAATTCGGGGTGTGAAGGAGAATGTTGATTTCAAGGCAGCTGCACTTAAATACAAGGTTCACCATATAAAAAAGAAATTCTGCACAAGCCATGCCTTCACTTACATCATTCGGCCTGATGCAGAGCAGTTTGTTCGTTCTTGCTCTAGCGAGTTTATTCTATGCTTATGGTCATCTTGCATGAAAAAAAATATTCAAGATTACTTTGAGAACTTGCATCCGGGTATTTGGACCAATATCTTGTCACAAGAGAATCACATGGAGGCATCTTTCACACTCCCGCAAGTGCCGGGCTTGGATCAAAAGGACCACAACAAGCCAATCTTCATGAGACATGTGAAGGACTTGATTGCAAGGCATCCTGAGTGGAGAACATACGAGATGTTGCCAGTTGATGACACCAAGTACAACAATATGCTGAATTCATCTTGGTCAATGATTTGTCCATCGCTCAACCCAACGGATGATGACCAGGACCCTTTCTTCCTCACCAATGCTCTATTGCCATGGTTGCTTAAATGAAAAGAAGTTGAATATCCAAAGGCATATGTGCAGCAGAATATGCTATGTAATGAAAAGGATATGGAGTCCATGTATGTAATGAAGCATTGGCAGGACTTGGAGTCATGTTGCAATGTAACGAAAAAGCTTGCAATCTATTGATACTTTTTGTAATTGAATTTTGATACACCCCAGTGAGCACAATTTTTTCCAAGTGGTATCTAGCACGACAACAGAGAGCATAATGTTTGCCAGGTGGTAACTACAAACATAACAGGTGGTAGCTACCACCACACATAATTTTGATACAATCTGGGGACTATGTGATCCAATGTATTTCACTTATACATGAATAAATGGTGCTTTTTTAGTATTCTATCAACATGTGGTATTTAATATTCTCTTGAAGAAAGTTTGTGTTGCATGGTTATGCACAACTAAGTGAAAGATTCGAGTCTTAGAATTGTTTGTGTACATGCTTTTTTTGGAAGGGGTTTGAGTTAGTCAATCTCTTACAGGTGGTAGCTACCACCACAACAGAGAGCATAATGTTTGCTAGGTGGTAACCACCAACATAACAGGTGGTAGCTACCACCACACATAATTTTGATAAAATCTGGGGACTATGTGATCCAAGGCAATGTATTTCACTTATACATGAATAAATGGTGTTTTTTTAGTATTCTATCAACATGTGGTATATAATATTCTCTTGAAGAAAGTTTGTGTTGCATGGTTATGCACAACTAAGTGAAAGATTAGAGTCTTAGGATTGTTTGTGTACATGCTTTTTTGGAAAGGGTTTTGAGTTAGTCAATCTGTTAATTAGGTGAGCATAATTTTTTCCAGGTGGTAGCTACCACCACAACAGAGAGCACAATGTTTACTAGGTGGTAACTACCAACATAACAGGTGGTAGCCACCACCACACATAATTTTACCCAGGTGGTCAAGCCATAAAATAGATGGTGGCTAGCATCATGAGAGAGATCACCTACTCTAGGGCAAATTGATAGCAACCACATACAATGACATTGCTCACAATATTAACCCTCTTCTTTGACACTAGGTTAGCATGAGGGTAGCATGAGGCACCTTGACTCCATGCACCTAAATGTGGATGCCTAGTCATCACAAATGTGTAAACCTATTTTGCATTACGTGCCCCATTTTTAGATATTGCAAATGAGATCAAAGTCATGAAAAGAACCAACTGAAACAGAGAACATAATGTATTTCATTTAATGGAAGTTATCAAGAAAGTAAGTGGTAGCCTACACTTGTTCCTATTTTTTATCTCCGCTAACTTCTCAGATTATGTGATAGCATTGTATTACATGATGCTTGTTGTATATATCAAATGGAATGTTGTTATAAATAGCTTCATACACTTCATAGGACAATACATATGTTCTCACACGTCCTTCCCACTCCATTGGAAACTTGATAGCTCTAACAAGGTGGGACTCAATGAAGACTTCAAGCTCCAACCTTAAAAGCATGTACCTCATATGGATTTCCTTGAGTTTGCTTGTAAAATCCCTTGACCACAAATGAACCTCGACCACAAACATCCCCCCATGCATCTTTAAGTGGAACGTCTATCTTTTCCTTCCCCTATGTGCATTTTAGAATATAGAAATCCACAAGCTCATCATTATCAGGAGGAGCTATAACAGCAAAATTATCACCAACATAAAGTGCATCACTCAAGGAGGCATCATGATGTCCTTCAAATGCTAGATCATCAGTTTCGTCCTCATCTTCAATGATATTCTCTTAGGGTTGTAGGGTAACATACTCCCAAAAGGGCACGTGTGATGTATTGGAACAACTCGTCCATTTTCCCTGCATGCAAGCACTACAAAACACAAAAATTGTGTGCACCTTAAAGTTGTTCCATTTGTTAAAGAATATCCCGACACACAATGCAACTCACGTGAATTAGGCACAGCTTTACAATCCCAATTCCTGCTTCTGTCCACATCACCTTCCTTGATTTCCCAGAACACTCGGGTAACGGGTCGAGCCTTTGAGGGATATGTGGCGTCAGCCCCTTCAGACAATGTCTCTCTTAGAAATAATACCACTTACTTTGCACATTGGAGCTTTGCAACATTCGAATTTAGCTGCTCATGAGTGAGATGTCTTTAAAGAACAACCCCTGCGTTCACCCTTTCCATGTCCTGAACCAAAAAAATTATGTGTCATTTTCATTCCTATCATTGTGCCATATCGAGCAACAAAGTAAAAAGGCCTCTTTGCTTTGAACTGTGAGGTTGCTCCATCTGACCACACCCAATGTTCTTTGACCTGAATGCCTTGATCTTTCAGCCATTTGTAATGGAGCATAAAGCAATGCTAAACAAAAAGAGTGTCATGCATCCTATCATCGGATATATAAAAGTGATAGTATTTGTGGACGATGCCTACAATACGCACATACATAATTTGAACAAAGATTGTAACTTGGTTGGAGTGCCAATGCATGTTTTGGATCTCGTTTTGTTCTTTGAAAGTGTAGTTTTCTGTAAAATCCACAACAGATACCACCACTTCTTCGGGGAAGCGAACAAGACACTCCTTGAATTGCTCTGCCTGCCATTTGTAGACAAAGTTATGCTTTATAAATTTGTTCAAGTGGCCCTTAAACATTACCAAAAGCTTCCTGCATTGCATCTCTTTGAATGAAAGAACTTTCCTTTTTTTCTTTTTTCCATTAGCTATAGTTCCAACTTAGACATCCTCAAATATCTTTATGGACACTGTATGTGCAGTAAATGATTCCTCCCTTGGGAAACATGCCATTTTTCCTACTCCACATGAAGAGCATTGTCCCATCAAGCACTTAAGGGCATGGTAGCTGGCACAGATTGCTTTTGGGCAAAGGACAGATTCCCAAAGCACAGTTATGCCTGCAAAAGTTTTCACATGTGCATTGCAACTATCCCCTGAACCACAAATTTCACATCTGCAATCGCACTCTGCTCCATGCACACCGAAAGAGACTTATCGTAAGTGGTTTACAGCATCCTTCAAAAAAGGCATCTGCACATGTGTGATGCAGCAACAAGTGTATCGATCCTTAAGCTTGTGCACAAAGCAATACTTAAACTTCTCAAAGGCCCTTTGGTGAATCTATACCTTGGGTGGCTCTGCTTGAAGGCAAGAAAGAAATCCACCTACATATTAGTTTGTTAGTACTAGTTAAACATATTAGTTTGTTAGCACTTGTTAAAGTTATTGGAAAACATTAATAGATAGGGAGTTTCAAGTTTGCCTATGACAAGCAAAAGGATGAAACGGATACTTCTCTTGTTGTTGTATGTACTGGCAAAAGATACCTATACCATTGTTCTGTTAGTGGCAAGCAGTTGCAATTGGGAAGTACCACTATGGTAGTGCCTCCAACAAGCATACGAGTAGCTACTGTTCTATCATGCAAATTGAATATTTGTAACCTGAATTAAGTGTCACATATTGAGTGAAAACACATACACAATCAATGTAGCTGATGAAAGCATCTCGTAAGTTATTTTTTAAAATAAGCATTGAATCTTGAGTGCATTATGATTGTCTTTCTGAGTTATGGCTGCTCTCACTCAGTGGCAACAAGTAGTAGCTTCTACTCGAATAATTGCCTCGCTTAGTGGCAACAAGTGGTAGCTTCCACTAAAATAATTGCCTCGCTTAATGGCAGCAAGTGGTAGCTTCCAGTCAAATAATCAATGTACCTGATGAAATCATCTCCAAATTTACTTTTTTTAATAGGCTTTCATTCTTGAGCGCAACATGTTCCCTCTAATGATGATTAATATGGTCACCTTTGGAGATATACAGATAAACCCTTTGGTCACCACACTTCAAAGGTTACCAACTAAATTGTATTCTTGAGTTAAGGCTGTTCTCGCTCTGCAGCAGCAAGTGGTAGCTTCCACTAAAAGAATTGCCTACTACATGGTAGCTACCGCACAATCATTGGGTAGCTACCACAAATGGATTTAATGGACTAGTAGCTCTCTTGGCATTGTCACTAGTGGTAGCAACTGATAGCTACTAGTGGAAATTGGTAGCAAGTGCTACCAAGGGCTGCATTTCTAATGCTCGAGCTTAGTGGCAAAAAATTGTAACAAGTGGTAGCAAGTGATGCGTTTCTATTGCTCTCGCTTAGTGGCAGCAAGTGGTATCTTACACTCAAATAATTACGTGCTCTTTGTTTGTGGTAAATGGTATATTCCACTCAAGCAATTGGCCACCACCCATGGTAATGGTAGCAATGGGCACCTAATGACAACTATCATGCCAATTGGTGGTGGCTACCACTTGCTACGAGAACAAGAGCACTCATACTTAACAAATGTGGTAGCTACTACTAAATTATTTCTTAACCACTTACAGAGCTCCTACTTCAGTACTGCTGGTAGCACTCGGTAGCTAATTGCCAGAAATGGATGCCTAATGATAGATACCAATTTGTTTAGTGGTGGCTATGATTTGGTACAACAATCACAGCACTCATAGTTAATAGGTGTGGTAGCTAGTACTTAGTTATTATGTAACCACCACTCTGCTCACTCCAACTTGAGTGCTACTGGCAGCACTTGGTAGCTAATCACATCATTTGGTAAGTAGTCATAGCAAGTCATAGCAATTTAGGCCATAGTAGCCACCATGTAGCTACTAAAAGGTAGAGCAGTGATCATCTAATAGCACAACAGTAATGAACAAGAACTTCATAATGGTAGCTACCATGTAGCCAATGGTAGCTTACATGTAGCTAATGAAAACAGAACCTAAAAGCCACCATCAACTTGTAAACAACATACCATAGAGAAGTAAGGAATGACCTTATGATTCTTGAAGGGATACAATCTGAAGGAATATCACCAACCTGAGGCTGCTCAAGAAAACCTTTATTCTTTTGCATAGAAATTATGGTATTTGTATTTATAATTCCTGAATGGTCATAACATTCAATACACAGGCCATATAGGTAGTCTTCCAAAAGAACCAGAAAACCAAAATAGTAGAAGCAGCCTGAAGTGTAGCAATTTTTAGTCACATGGTCTAATATCTTTAGATGAGCACAAGCCAAGCCACATCCAACTCAAGATTCTCAATAATCTTGTTGATGGACTCATCACACTCTCATAATTTTCGCAATCTACTGAGACACCATTCTCTTAATTTTTGCAATGTTTGTGCCTTCAACCAAAAGATTTTAGGTGCTTTTGGTTGCGCCCAAATTTGTCTGGCATCAAAAGCACATTGCTATGTTATAAAGAGCCAAATACAAACAATGATTCCAAGAAAATATCATCACTTATCAATGCACTGAACACTCTCTTACCACATTTTTTACATGCCTACATTTTCAGTGTTTTCTGCCAAAATGCCTTCGAAGCTCAGGTCTCTGGCATGGAGTTTCACTACACAAGGAAATAACAATAAGCTAAATAGAAAGTGAGAGGTTTGAAAACATATAAAAACTGAGAGGTCCCTAGCATGGAGTTTCACCACACAAGTAAATAATGGTAAGCTGAATAGAAAGGTGCAAACCTCTCATTTTGATGATGTTCCAAGAGAATGCTAGTAATGATGCTACCGTGCACACCGATTCATAGTGGAGAGGTCATGGAGACGGAACATTATGTGGAGAGGGAATAGTGTGACATGGATGTGGAGAGAGAACAAATAGATCTGAGAGACAAATGACATCTAAGAGAGAGCTTGTGTGTGAGAGAGAGGATCTAAGTTGTAAACTGAGCAAAATTCAAACCATGGGGCGGGAGAATCCAGACGTGTTGGCAGCTTTCCAAGTGGTCATTGCTATACTAGTAGATTCCCTTTTCTAATTGCATGGCTTTCCTTGTACCAAGTAGCAACACAGTGGCTACCACTTTGCTAGTGATGTCCGAGACACAGCTATCAAGTAAGTATCAAGTCCACCTAATGATGCACACACCCAAAGTAAGCTAGCAATGAGCTAGACTTTAAAGTTACAAGAACAAGCGAATGCAAAAGCAAATAAATTTGGAAGGTATCAACAGATAGATTTGAGAGACAAATGACATCTAAGAGAGAGCTTGTGTGTGAGAGAGAGGATCTTAGTTGTAAACTGAGCAAAATTCAAACCATGGGGCGGGAGAATCTAGACCTGTTGGTAGCTTTCCAGGTGGTCATTTCTATACTAGTAGATTCCCTTTTCCAATTGCATGGCTTTCCTTGTACCAAGTAGCAACACAGTGGCTACCACTTTGCTAGTGATGTCCGAGACACAGCTATCAAGTCCACCTAATGATGCACACACCCAAAGTAAGCTAGCAATGAGCTAGACTTTAAAAGTTACAAGAACAAGTGAATGCAAAAGCAAATAAATCTGGAAGGTATCATTGGAATGACAAAGCATGTAATATAACAGTATTGCAAGGGATGATTTATTCATATCTATATACACAACACTCTATACATAATGAAGCATAGATTGATCATTCTTCCATTAAATCCAATAACCTAAATTTCTTTCAAGGTGAACACTTGGGCTACAATAAAATTGCATTGCGAAGGTAATTCCCCCCCTAGTGACTAGTCTATATATTTTAATGATAAAGGGATCTAGTTCTAGAGATTTCGAAACAAGAAAATTTCATTTATGTATATACCCACGTAAAAATGGTATATGTTTAAGAGCTATATTTGCATTATACTCACTATTACCATGCTATAAATGGTGTAAAGTACTGAGTGCTCCACCCTATCATTAGTGTTAAAATTCATGTTATTTGAGATAGTAGTTACCTCTTACTGGCTCGAGTGCACCAACTAAAGTTTGAAAATTTTTACCACCATCTAGCCCTAATAAAGCTTCACCAAGGCCCAAATAGTAATGATAACCGATGGTGGGTTATTAGATTATGGGATCATATACAACCATAAAAGAGTAACGTATAGATTTGAAAAGGAACTCCTATCGGCGGATTACCTCTTATAGTCAATAGTTGTGTTGATAAGCATGCATAGATCATCATATCCTGGAGAGTAGATCGTGATAACTGGCTTAGTAGCGTAGATCGTCATATGCTGGAGCAGTGATTGGGCACAAAGTAGTTGGTTGTGATTGCATACTCCCTGTGACTCTGAAGCGTAACTATGTAGATGCTTGGAGTATCTTTGCACACCCATCTTTCATGTCGAAGACTCCGTTGGCTACATGAGGTATCTGTGTAGCTATCAAGATTAAGCGATCATGCACAGCTTTACAAGTTAGACCGCCACTACGAATACTTGTTCTTGGTATGGCTTTATTTGGGTGTCGATCAATGTATACTTGGCTTGCTTCCATTGTAGAAACTTTCCATCAATAGTGAGTGGTCTTCATGCCTTTAGCTATGCTGTGAGATCCTTCCTTGCCTTTGGAATAAACTGGTGCACAATTCGATCATTCAGCCACTTTGTTATCCTATCTCCATGCAAAGGAGAATAGCACGATTTCTACGTGTAGAGTTACGCTCAATACCGAATAAGTCTACGGGCAATATAACTACTGACTGAGATCAACGAGTGTATAAGAGCCGTGTCTCATCCCTGGACTGAGCATTGATCACAGTCTCCTTATGGTCATAAGAGCTAAGAGGTCTAGTGGACGTCTAAACCAATAGCTTCTTTCCTTTACAACGAGTCCACACAACTTGCCTCTCCTGCTATCAATCTTGCCAAGGGATGGACAAGAGTATTGGCAGTAGTATAGTTCAGAAGCTATCGTATGAGCAGGAGGAAAAGAAAGAGAAACGACCAAGCACCATGCATTATCCCTGGGAATCGAAGTTGCATTTTGAATCGCAATGGTTTGAGTGGGAGGCCTTATATAGCCATCAACGTATTTAGGCCAACCCAGTCGGTCTATATTCATGCAATGTTTCACCTTATATGTGCATTTCCATGCAAAGTCCCATGGGTAATTAAAAACCAATATCCTTTAATAGCAATTCCTCATGGACTAGCAGATGTTTGAACAAAAAAGGTCATGGTCTAGCTTTTATGGTAAGTCTAGGATTTACTACTTCTAAAAAAGTACACACACACACACACACATGTGTGTGTGTGTGTGTGTGTGTGTGTGTGTGTGTGTGTGTGTGTGTGTGTGTGTGTGTGTGTGTGTGTGTGTGTGTGTGTGTGTGTGTGTGTGTGTGTGTGTTTGTTTGTGTGTACATACATACATAAATAGCTCCTCCTAGTTTTTCCTGCCTAGCTTCTCCTCAGCTCCTCCACTCTACCCACCTAGCTCCTCCACACTACCTTCTCTGCCTTGGCCCCCTAGCTCCTTTGCTCTGCCCACATAGCTTATGCACCATGCCCACCTAGGTCCTCCTTGACTCCTCCATCCTACCCACCTAGCTTATGTGCCCTACCCACCTAGCTATTGAGCCTTGCCCCGCCTTGCTCCTCCACCTTACCTGCCTAGCTTCTCTGTCCTTCTCACCTAGATCCTCCACCCTCAACCTGCCTATGCCTAGCCCATCTGCCTCAGCTCGCCTAGCCCCTCAATTGCCACTGCAGCCTCCTCATAGCCTAGCCCCTTGACTGCTACTATAGCCTCCTGATAGCCTCTCTCACCCCCTCACAGCATCTCTTGCCCCCTCACAACTGCTTTTGTTACCCTCTCACAACCACTCATGCAACTTCTGTAGCCTCTCATGCCCCCTCACAACATCTCATGCCCCCTCGTAGCCTCTCACACGGCCCCCTCAGAGCCCCCTCTTGTTGCCTCTATAGCCCTTGACATAGCCTCTGCCACCTCATGCTACCTCACAACCCTTGCACCGCCTCAAGTCTCGTTGCCTCAACTATATCCTCTCTACCTCTTTCAGCTCATCCCTTAGCCCTCTCATGCTAGGTTTCCGCCGACCCCTTCAACCACCCCCTCTCCACCTCAGGTCCCCCTCAGGTTTTGTAGCCTCTTCTTCTACAACTCCCCTCTTGCCCGCCTTAGCTCACCAGTAGCTCCTTTGTGCTACGTGGTGATCTTCATGGCTACCACCTACTAACCATGGGGGGCCTCCCTCATAAGGTCTGGACCACCTGAATATCCCCCTCAAGTTGCAGATCTGAGGGAAAAAAAAGCAGTCAACAATCTCAATAGGGAAAGGGGAGAGAAAGAAAGACAATGACAAAGATAAACTCAAGGAAGAAGACAAATCTCACTAGATACAATTAAAACTTGAGGATTTCAATAAGTGTTTCAATCAGACCAAACTCAAGGTGGATAGCAAGGCAGTTCACAAGAACTCCACATTGATGGGATCTACTCCAGACTCAACTACATCTACATCAATGGGATCTACTTCATCCTCAGCTACATCTATAGTTACAATTACACCCACAATAGAGGGTCTGACGTCAACCTTTTCTTCCTCTTCTACCATAAATTCTCCGTTTCATTCAGCACTTATGTCACCCACACTGGATGTGACACAGATAGGCCCACACTACTCAAACTTTTCTCCCCCCTCCCTCTTAGTTAACCATCTCTCCCTCATCCTATTGGGATCATCTCATTTATGCCTCAGCCATCCTCGTATCTCACCAGCTTGCCCAATCACCACCTACCATCATGCCCCACCCTCATACCTTTATATCCCAACCCTTTTAGTTTCAAATTGGGCGGGGACTAGCTGACCCACCAAACACACGAGAGGCCCTACTTAAAGAGGTATGTGTACATATTCTAGCATGAGAGGTGGAGTTGACTCACTTTCCATAGGAGCAAGGCGCTACACTTAGGTGTTATCTTGTGTGATACAGGAGCAGGCCTGCATTATTCAAAATTAGATTTAGGGACTCAGATAGGATGTTTTGTAGCTCCAAGAGGAGGTCACCACTACCCGTATAGTTCTAGGTGGTACCACAGTGGTTGAGGCATAGATTATAAGTAGGAAGATGGGTGGATGGGTGGATCCGGCCACATAGGAGACTACAAAAGCAACTATTTTGGCCACTCTCATGGACACATCTGATCTGACCAAATAGGGAGCTGCAAAAGAAACTATTTTGGCCACTCTCATGGAGCAGTAGAGCAGAGAGCTAGTAAGGCTCTCAACTTCATAGTTTGTGGCATCCCATACATCGATGAGCGATGTGACTACATTTATGGCCACCACTCTAGGGGTAGCAAAGCATGGGATTGAGAGGGCTTCGTGAGTTGGAGAGACACCAATCAAGAGCAGCCCCTCATCATACAATTCCACGATGCTCAAGTGTGACTTATAACTTTATGACATAGATCATTCCTATGAGCTCAACCGTCTATCTCCATGGATGAGGATCACACTCTCTACAGGTAGAGGAGAGATGCACTCTAATATAGCAATGGGATTAGGCCAACAACACATATCCACTAGTAGATCGTCTATTAGAAATACTACTAGCCCAATCAGAATCAGTGTATCCATGCAACTGTATCTGAACCCCAGTCTCATAAAATAGTCCATAGAGCAATGTGGACTTCACATACCTCACTATGCATCTAGCCGCATCCAAATGTGATTTCCTTGGAGCCTGCATAAACTGACTTACCAACCCAACAGCATAGCTCAAATCTGGCCTGGTAATAGTCATATAAATTAAACTTCCTACTATGCGTCTGTACATAGTAGGGTCTTCTAGAAGCTCACCTGCATCTGCACTCAACTTCACATTCTACTCCAAAGGAACTGAAATAGGCTTACAGCCTGTCATCCCATATTTGGACAGCATGTCCAATCCATACTGCCTCTGCAAGAGCCACATCCCACTTGTGGATCTAATCACCTCAATGCCCAAGAAGTAACGTAGCTCTCCCAAATCCTTCATCTCAAACTTCTGCTTCAATAGCATTTTCACATGAAGGATACCTTCATCACTATCACCTGTGATGATCAAATCATCAACATAAATGACAAGCAGCATAATGCCTTTCTCTGTTTTTCTCACATAAAGTGAGAAATCTGCTATGGAAATCTGAAAGCCAATAGTGACAAGATACTATCCTATCTTGTCAGACCATGCTCTGGGTGCTTGCTTCAAGCCATACAAGGCTTTCTTCAACCTGCAAACAAACTCAAGATGAACAGCATGCACATAACCTGGTGGCTACTCCATATAGACCTCTTCTTGCAAATCACCATCCAAGAAGGCATTCTTTACATCCATTTGATGTAAAGACCATCCCTTTGATGCAGCCATAGCAATGATTGCTCTTATGGTTGCCATCCTTGCAACCGGACTAGATGTTTCTTCATAATCAATGCCATATGTCTGTGCATACCCCTTGACAACTAATCTTGCCTTGTATCTGCTCACAGAACCATCTGCATTGTGCTTCACCTTATAAACCCACTTGCAACAAATTGCATTCTTGTCTTTAGGCAAAGGGTGGGGTATGACTGCATGAATATTGCTTCTTTATGCCATGCTCCTATAGGGACCTTGCAAACTCATTTGAGAGGTACTCTCCCCCTCCATCTGACCTTAGACATTTTATTTGCAGGCCTATTTCTTTCTCAACCATAGCTTTAAAAGATTTGAAATGCCCAAACACTTCTCTTTTCTTTTTCATAAAATACACCCAAAATTTTTTGCTATAGTCATCAATAAAAGTGACAAAATAATGATAGCCTCCAATTGATGCAGCTTTAGTAGTCCACACATCAGAGTGGATTAATTCCAATGGCCTCTTGCTCTCTTGAACATGTCTAAGAAATGGTTTCCTTGCCTGTTTTCCAAATTGACAGGCTTCACATACCTTATGCATTTCTGCAACCTTGAACTTAGGCAATCCTGCAACAATATTTTGGGCCTGCATTAATTTAAGTCATTGTTCATTAACATGACCAATGTGTTTATGCCAGATATCAATATCTGCAACTACACCGATCCCACGTGCAAACATTGTTGCACTCAATTCAGGCATGTCCGCATCCAACCTAAACATCCTGCCTGGGTTTTACAGGTATCCGAGCAGAAAACCACGAGTGGCGGAGAAGTCCGAGCGAGCCTTTTTGCAACATTTTTTAATGTATATTCATTCAAGGAATCATATTAGAACACTATTATGGTGGCATATGTTAAATACCAACTATATTTATTCAATTCTAACAGTACAAACTTTCCATGTATAGTATTTAAAGAAAATGTTAAAACAGGTCAAGGTCATTTGCAAACCCCCTAGAATGATACATTATCTTTCGGAACATTCATATTTTTAAATTCATTATTTTTTTTCGCTATTCTCCTCACCCCCAAAGTAGAGTTTTTCTCTAAGTTGGCCACTCATGTATGTGATTCCATCCATGAACAAGGTTTGAGCATATTGCATAAAACTTTTACTAGATGTGGAAGTTTTGCCCAATATATTCCTAACCAAAAAAACATTAAATCCAGATCATGAATCCAGGATTCCACACTAAAAATTGTAACCCACAAGTGTAATTTAAATTTTGAATTTCAATGAACCAATCCAACCAATAAATGTACATGTGCACTTCAGCTTGCTCATCTATATGTAAGCTGCCAAGTGATATTTTACAAACCACATGCAATAAGTTTAGCAGATGCAAGTAATATAACAAGTAAGAGTGAAAATGTATGAAGGAGAAGGAATGCATATCATAGAATCTTACATTAAATAATAATGCCAACCAACAAAATAGAAGCTCAAGATTGTTTCCAAAAGCCAAAATAATATGTACCTCCAATGTAGATTTTACTTGCACATTAATAAGCTAGAGTGCACCCAAAAAAAGTTTTCCAAACTATTGTCTCATGCGCATAATGTCACAAAATTTCAGAATCAAAATGATAGCCAAAAATAAATATCGTGTATGTGAGATAGCACCAATGTCTAGTAGACCATAAAGTATAACCATAAACTAATTCTCATCGGCGGAGTCATCCACAAATAAAGTCCGTCGTCTCCTCTTCTCCCTCAACTCATAGTTATATGATTTGTCGTTCCTTTCCATGTGCATGGCCATACTCTTTGCGTAAGTTGGCAATTCACTTCAAAATGAAACTCTTGAACTCCCTTACATGTGTAAATGAAAGGTATTCATTCAAAATAAAGAACAACATTCTTTACTCACTAGTCCAATGGCACAGCAACATTGATTTCTTCCTCCTCGGCATCGACGTCCATGAGCATATGCTGCTGTGTAGATGATCCCACACCTGCATAAATAGCATCCACCACTCCTAGAAGTAGTTCAGTACATATCTTTGGGCCATTGTCTATTGCCAAGCAAGGGTGACCAGAGTGGAGTGCAACCCTTAATCCTAGTCCTGTCCCTGCCCCCATCTCAAGAATGGAACCATTTGGAGGACACAACATCTCCAAGGACATAAGTATGAATGCAAGACTCTTCTCAAGAGATCCATGCCATGCACCTCCCTTGCCAACTCTTTTGGAACGATGGACTAAAGGCAAGTAATGTGGAAGCAAGTTGCCATCTAAACTCATCCTCATCATGGAGGCCACACCCTTTGCTGATTGCATGTTAAATGTGGGTCTTTGTCCTATCCTCCTCATAGCCATAGCATGGAAGACATAAGCCTATTCAAAAAAGCATGAGTCAATTTCTGTGTGATTTATGATACAGAAGTAGAAGCAAACATACATCTGAAGACTCACCTTCACACCAATCCCAAGTGTGTCTGAAATGCCTTGAGGTTCCATGCTTTGTACTATCCATCTGCTTGAAACAAAACAATATGTACCAAAATCAAACCCTAGCCTATAACCCGTAAGACTTCATGAAGTGTTCAACACAAATAAATTTACCTGCAAGCCACCTCCATTTTTAATCTTACTGCATAGCGCTCCATAGTAGGCAGAGTAGATGGAGAATAGAAAACCAATGTCCACCCATTGTCATCCATCACAGCTGCAGCAACGGCCAAGGAAGAGGAGATATGATCTTCTATGATAATATTTCAAGGTGGAACCTCTCCTTTACCACCTGTAGCATACCCTGTGGGAAGATCCACAATGCAACAGTCCACACTCCATGTGCATTGTTTAGAGTTTCATTTCTTCCCTTGTTGGTGTAGAAGTGCAAAAAAATCGCGTAATTCTTGATATCCATCTGCAAGCTATGATTGCACTATCTCTTTGCCCAATTTGATATAGTCAAACTCCCATACCTTTACCCAACTCCTAGTATGTTTCCAATGTGGTAAAAAAGACAATGGAACCCAAATAAATTCAATGGAGAAAGGCTTTCTCACTATCCCAGAGTCATCAACTTCCGGAGTATCTACAAACATAATGCATATCAAATGACAATACTAGACTAAAAGGAATTGGAAAACCTCAACAAAGATTTTGCAGCTTACCATCTCCATCCAAGTCGGTATTCTTCCTTCTCCCTAATTTCACAGGATCAGGATTCCCTATATTTTCCTTTTGTTTCTCCACCAACATCTTTTGTTGCTCTTTCAAATTTTTATGCTGCTCCTCCGTCATGTCTCTAGAGGATCTAGAATCAGATTTACATTGACCTTTCTGTTGGAAAGCTGAAAGGAAAGCAAAGAGTGGACACAAACTCAGAATACTTGCATTACTTGGTTTTTAGAATGAAGAAGAGTGAGGTCCTTAAGTAGGCACCTCATACATGCTCACTGACATCACTGATGACTTCAGAGCTCCACAATCATCTCCTCAATCTGCTCCTAGATTCTCTCAATCATCCTATGTGGCTCTCCACCACCTAACTGTGCTTGTGGGCACCTAACTGTGCCTCTAGCACTCACACATAGAAACATAAGGTGTGCCTGAGGCATACACCTTGAGATATCCCAACAAACCCCCCCTCAAGGAAATGCATTAGGCTATGTCAAGGATACATCTAGTCTCATAGTTTCTCATGCCATCTCATGGTGGTCAAGGATAAATCTATGGCTAGGTTCTCATGCTAGCAAGGGTTCCCTTGGGTGTAAGGTAAACAAAAAGGGATACAAAAAGACCTTCCAATGGTTATCTCCCCTACATGTACATGCACACAATGTCTGCAGGAGGTACCATGGAACAAAACATACACAAGGCCTACATCATAAGGTGACCAGAGGTGTTTACAAAACACACAAAACACAATAGTTTATTTCATTCATTTTGGAGGACTATCCAGGCTGAGTACCTTGACATAAAAAGAGAGATCTGGAGCATACATAGAGATGTTTTAAAATGCATAATCTTCAAAGGATGCCTCATCTTGTGGAGGCTCATTAACTGTAAGTAGATTTGCATTTTCTGTCTTTGCTTTGGCTCTGCAAAACTTCTCATGATGGTTGTTCTTGCCACAGTGCTTGCATGGATTAACTTTGAAGCAGTCCTTTGAAAGGTGATTTGTCTTTCCACAGTGATTGCAAGGAGTATACTTGCCCTTCTGGAATTTCATAACATAAGCAGTGTCATTGCCTTTCCTTAGCTCCATATGCCTTTCTTCTTCTTGGAGAGTAGAGATAATGCCTTCAAGGTTAGGATTGGGAAGATTCTTCAAAGTGCTAACAATGTGATCAAAACTTTCAGGCATACTCTTAAGTAACACTGCCATAGCATCATCAGGGGTGAAAGGAGAGTTGATAGAAGCTAATTGAGTCATAAGACTCCGCATATAGTTGACATGAGCTGCTAAAGTAGTATCACATGCCATCTTTAATTCAAAGAAAGAGATTTTAAGTGATAGTTTAGAGATGTGAGAGCTTGCACCAAAAATCATGTCTAGCTTCTGCCAAGCTTCCGAAGGAGACTCCAAGTCAGAGATATGGTGTATATAATCATCACCCAAAGCAAGAGCAATGATACCATATGCCTTTTCTTCTCTTGCTAGATCCCTTGCCGGTCGTGTCGGAGTTGAAGATTCTCCAGCATTGGAGGCCGTAGAAGAAGCGGTAGGAGTAGGTTTGACAAGTCCCCATAAGTTCTACCGCATCAATGCAAATTTCACCTTCATTTGCCATGTATGGAAGCCCTTTCCATTGAACTTCTCAAGATTAAATATGGTAGCCATGAGAGGGTCTAACCCAGATATTGGGCAGTGTCTATCTCTCTTACAAGGCAAAAATAACTGAAAGACTTCCAAAGTATGAGCACTTGATGTAGCAAATAGTAGTGACTAGATTTCAAACAATGATGCTTCTTCTTACATGCTTCATAGAAGTGGATGAAATAAACACTTTCCAATCAAAACCAGGTCGAGCAAGTCAAAACAAAACTGAAGCAACACTTGTAGTGAAGTTATTGAAAACTTCAAAAGACCAGAAATGCTAGAGTAGCATTTTATGTAGCATCATTTTCAAAAGCTTGTCAAAATTGTCAAAACTAGAGAGCTGAACTTGGAGGGCTTATAGCTCACTCTTCAAAGTAAAAGAAAGGGGGCTTTCTGAGGCAAAAGAAAGCTGGTATACCACAATAGATCCTTTGGGAAGAAGAGGCAAAAAAACGCGTCAGGTCACCTTCTCCTTCTTCAACAAAGTCGACTGGTTTTTCTCTGTTTTCTCCTTCAATATGCAGCCATTGCTGCTCAGATTTCAGCACAAGGGGGAGGTAGCAAGCTAAGGGTGTCCACTTCCGGACCACTTTCGGGTGAGTGTGACAGCCGCTCGAGTGAAAATACAAAGGTTTTGCTTTGGTCTCCAATACCTCGATCGAGGTATAAGCTCCAATGAAAATCACACACGAGCACAACCGAGCCAAGCCAATACCTCGATCGAGGTACTGCGCTTTTTCACCGGACCGAGCCTCTATCTCGATCGAGGCTTGCTGGAAAGCCAGCTATACATGCCACATCTACCTCGTTCGAGGTATCGTGGCAATCCAGCTCAACCTCGATCGAGGTCAGGTGGCATGTCCAGCATACCTCGATCGAGGTATGTGCCATCCGACAGGGCAGCCAACAGGGCGGATGACATACCTCGATCGAGGTATGCTGGACACATGACTTGGCATCCCGCTTCTGCCAACATACCACGATCGAGGTATCGTGGCATGTCAAAACCTCCATCGACGTGGATGTACCGAGATGTATGGGCATGTCACAATACCTCGATCGAGGTATTGTGGCATGGCAATACCTCGATCGAGGTAGATGTACCGAGATGTATGGGCATGTCAAGAATACCTCGATCGAGGTATCGTGGCATGCCAATACCTCGATCGAGGTAGATGTGCCGAGATGTATGGGCATGTCAAGAATACCTCGATCGAGGTAGCTAAACCCTAATTTTTCTTATAAAAGGAGAGCGACCCCCCTCATTCCGCATACCTCGATCGAGCTCCTCCTCATCCACCGATTTCGGATTTGCCGGACTTCGATGGAATTGCGCGAGCGACGGAGAGCCACGAACGGACATCGACGGAGATGGACGGAGCCGGCGGAGCGGGAGAGTCCAGGTAGGGTTTTTTTTTATGTAGCATTTTCTTTTTGGTAGAATTTGATTAAATTTTAGTTTATAAGAAAAATTATAAAATGCATTTTAATGTTTTTCTGAAATTTATGAATTACGATATTTTTTATTTAAAATGTGAAAATTATTTTTTTTTTTTAATAGAGCTTTTTTTAGTAAATAAAAAAACGTTCATATTAATAATTATAAAATATTTATAAATTTGAAATGCATTTGTAATTTTTTTTTTTTAATTTTTAAATTACAACATTTATAATTTAAAATGTGAAAATTTTAAATTTAAAAAACGTTTAATGAGGCATTTTTTATTCAAAATGTGAAAATGTTCAATATTTCTATTTTTTTTATGTAGCATTTTCTTTGTGGTAGAATTTAATTAAATTTTAGGTTAAAAGAAAAATAATAAAAAATTTCTAAATTTCAAATGCAATATAATGTTTTTTTGAAATTTATGAATTACGACATTTTTTATTTAAAATGTGAAAATGAAATTTTTTTTTCAAAATAGAGCTTTTTTAGTAAATAAAAAAACGTTCATATTAATAATTATAAAATATTTATAAATTTGAAATGCATTTGTAAATTTTTTTTAAATTTTTGAATTACGACATTTATAATTTAAAATGTGAAAATTTTAAATTTAAAAAACGTTTAATGAGGCATTTTTTATTCAAAATGTGAAAATGTTCTATATTTCTGTTTTTTTTATGTAGCATTTTCTTTTTGGTAGAATTTAATTAAATTTTAGTTTATAAGGAAAATTATAAAAAATTTCTAAATTTATAATGCATTTTAATGTTTTTTTGAAATTTATAAATTACGTCATTTTTTATTTAAAATGTGAAAATGAAATTTTTTTTTTAAATAGAGCTATTTTTATTAAATAAAAAAACGTTCATAGGAATAATTATAAAGTATTTATAAATTTAAAATGCATTTGTAAATTTTTTTTTAATTTTTGAATTACGACATTTATAATTTAAAATGTGAAAATTTTAAATTTAAAAAACGTTTAATGAGGCATTTTTTATTCAAAATGTGAAAATGTAAAAATTAGGTTTTTAAAAGTCATCTTTAGGAATGGCCACTAGTTGAGGTGGATTGCCCAACCAAAATAGGAAATGAAGATACAAGACATTTTGTATAAGACTCACTCGACTTATCAAATTAATACACAAACATAAACCTACTAGTCAACTATTGGAGTTGGACATTAAAGATTGACTAGTGACATGGTTGGTGACCAAAGCTTGAAGTTGACTAGACACTTTGGGACAAGCAAGTTCTTTAGAAGGAAACTAGGTTTAAGCTTGGGTAATCATCCCTAATATATTGGGAAATTACTAATGATAAATCATCCTTTAACTATTTGGCAATTAGTAAGGATCGATTCTACTAGGAAATATGTTGAAGGCATATGTCCCCTATTAGTCAATAGATTGATTAGACTAAGCATGCATGATAAGGCTATAGCTTGGAAATGCCTAGATAGTGGCTTAGTCCAAATCTTCAGTATCCCTTAAGAAGACATGAAATAGTGGCTTAGACCTTAAGAAGACATGGAATAGTTTGCAAATGTCTAATTCTTCTAAGTCATGCATAGACTCTAGCATAACTGAAAAAAGAATATTACAAGATTGAGAATATTTGGATGGGTCTTCAAGAACTCGAATATTACGGTCTGTGCCTATAAACTGTTTGAGATTCTTATGCTATCACTATGGCATGCTTTAGATCTAGCACTTTGATCATGTTTGTTGTCTAGTTCCATAATTCATCTACTTCTCTTATATGTATAAGAAGAAAGAAATATGCCATAGAGAAACTGAAAGTTTAACTAGAATACCTAACATTCATTGCACATGGGACTCTAGTGGATCTATATTCATTCCACATTCATGCTAATATATGCAAGTGTTTTGATCAACTATAGACCTAAGTTCAAATAGAGCCTGTTAATGACTGAATCTCTCCTAATCATCCCTTAATGATCATAGATAATAGTATGGGCCACTATAAGGATTGGTTAGGAGCTATTTTTGAAATGCCAAACTTTGAAATGAAGTCAATATTCATTGTGTTGAGGAATATTTATCAAGTGGATCTAGTTGAAGAGAGAAATCCATGTTGCATAACATTTGTCTAAGTTGAGCAGCCTCAAATCGACTTAAGAGAGAGAGAACTCCATAACCTTCAAGAGTCGACATTTGAAGCATCCCATTCCATGTTGTTTGCTACATGGCAGCTCGCCATGTGGCACACATACATCCCTTTTTGCACTGTAGGGAAACCTATGACTAATGTTAACAACATTTATCTTGTCTTTTACAAATGACTAAGATGTTTTCCCAAAAAGACTTTGTAACAATAATCACGTGAACCACCTCATAACCAAAATAGTATGGATGCTACATATCTCCTTTCCCTTGTTGAAACTATGTCACACATGGAATGTCAACCACATGCTCAAGGAATTATATGCTAGTTTGATTGTAAGCAAGGGTGGTCTCTTTCTTGCTCACCATAGGCAACGGTGACGCTTATTACTTGAGCTCAACCAAAATTAACATTAGTTATCGTATGCAACCCTTCCCATTGCATAGGGACATCCAAGGATTTAATTTTCAAAGTTTTTGAATCCTCTTCTAGGGATCTTGTGCCCTTTGTTGTTGCTACGTATGTGGATGATCTCATTCCAAAACTATTTTTACAACTAGAAGTCGAGTGAGTCTTATACAAAATGTCTTGAACCAAGTGATGATCTATAGGAATGGCCACTAGTTGAGGTGGATTGCCCAACCAAAATAGATAATATTGAAAAGGCTTGATTATTTTCTCAAAGTTCTCGCTTTAAAAGGTCTGTAGTGTGAACCCGCTCTCTTTTTTAATGTGTAGTCCGAGAAATACTAGATGCGCCTTGCTTGTGTATCGTTCAAAGTAATGTATTAGGTATCCTTCTATCTCCTCCATATCTATTGCAAACCCAAGGCAGTAAAGCATTCAAAGAAGGTCTTATTAACCAAACCTCTCCACTATCTGTCCTTAGTATAGGGGCCATAAGTGGACAATGTGGTCCTTACACCACATGTGGAAAAGTTTCATATTGGATAAAAAGTGAAAAAAGGGAAACATATAAGGAAAAAATATTTGAGACATCTAAGTTTAAAAATGCAACAACTAGAGTGAAAAAATTCTAATCAAAATTAAGAATTATTAATAATATTGATTAATATTGAGCCACACATTTGGCCCATCTACCGGTAGGTGCATAGGATCTACCTCATCAAGGAGTACGTACAAATAGTTTTCATTACGTAAATAGATTATAAGTCATATTGAATAGAATATTATTTTCATTACCCAAATAGAATATTAATTTCCATGTGTTTTTTTTGTGCATGCGCCAGCCAGCGCACAGGTTCTAGCACCACTATTCGTATGCAGATAGAGATGCTGAGAGCTGAGATGAGGGCACTGTAGGATGCTAGGGCACCCCCTCACTTGGTTGTGAGCCTGGATTCAGTTATTGAGGCTCTGAGTCGATTGGACACAGTTGAGGACATTGTGGATAGCTTTCAGGCACAGGCTGAGGCAGAGATCACTGGTGGTGGCTTGGATTGGAGAGCCATTCGACAGTTGTTTGAGCGTGAGTCACATCACAGGGAGGCCTTGGAGGATATGTTTTGGGATGGTCACACCGAGGCGATGCGACCACGATCAGGGCTCCCCTTGCATATTTTACGATGTAGGCACCCCATCATAGCAGCACACATTTATCCGAGATATCTCACTGCGAATGGTAGTCGATTGCCTCACAACCGCCAGATAGCCAGGTCGTTTGCCATGCAGCTTTACGCTGAGTTTGTCCTTGGTCATCGGGTGGACTACCTTAGTACCCGTCCAGGATCAGGAGCGGGACGTGGTAGGATGGGGCGTCAGGAGCGTCAGATTGTAGGTGTTCTCGGCGTTGACGCGAGGGACCAGAGTTGCACACCATCCCTGCATCGGCATTGCGAGCGGTGGGAGGACAGATTAGGGGGGATGTTCATTCAGTGGCATCATCCTTGCAGCACATGGTCTCTGCCCTATCGAGATCTATTGCGATTCCACCTCCCCCACCTCGATCATCGATGGAGCATCCCACATCTACACCACCTCCCACATCTACGGCGCCTCAGCACGAGTTGGAGGCTCGAGACACACGGATTGCAGAGTTGGAGGCATTTTTGTTGGCCGAGTCTAGGGACGAGGTTAGTTATTTTGATTATGTTAGTTTATTTTTTTGTAGCGTGTTTTGAACTGATGTTTTTTGGTTAATTCTCACCATGTACGCGACATGTTTGCATTGGAGGCACATCTATTGCGTCAGGAGATGGAGTCTCGCGTGTACGACTGTTGCAGACAGATTTGGAGGAGCAGAGGATTCGGACACGCATAGCATACCATCGCGCAGAGCACTATATTTTGCAGTTGAGGCATATTAGTCGTGATCCATCACGCCATAGGATCGACCCCAGCGTGGCCCTATACCCTGCTCCTCCTGTAGATGTGCCGACTAGGACACCCATAGACGCAGCAGTCATAGCGAGGCTTCCTACTGCCACTTGTGTCCTCTGCCACAAGGAGTTTGACACCGTAGGGTGGTTTGGACTAGGGTGCGGCCACATCGCACATCTCCATTGCATGACCCGCCACATGGTGGCACGTTCAGTGTGCCCTGTATGCTTTGCTGACATTGATGTGGCGACATACAGAGGACTGGGCATGGATGATCTATATCCTGGTCATCGTCAGGCTGTTGATCCATTCGCCTGTGTAGTCTTGACAGAGCACTACAGGGAGGAGGCACAGAGAGCGTTGCTAATGCAGGAGGGTGCGGATACATCGATGGTTGCATCATGCGTTCCACGACGCTTTTCGTACGGTGATTTCATGCCAGGTGACGACGAAGGAGGCACGCCGGATTGAGCGAGAGGCAGAGCTGCAGACATCATTGCAGTAGTGGGTGGAGCAGCAGCTAGGGCGGGGCCGAGACCAGCATCTTTCACATGTAGAGACGATTACTCGCGCTGGATTTGAGGCACGAGTATTCGCAGATGCACGGCTATGGGAGCTGAGACGCACATACATAGAGGAGGCGAGGGAGGCAGAGATGGCAGCAGTGGCGCGTGCAGCATGCCCTCCTCTTCATCAAGATGAGGCTGGCCCATCTCATGCAGGTGATGAGGCTGGCCCATCTGAGCCGGCTTTGCCTGAGGGCACACAGCGGACGGTTGGGCAGCGGGTCATACAGGAGCCACGTCAGCGTTCCACTAGAGGATCATATGTAGAGTTATCAGATTCGGATTCAGATTGATTGTTTAGGCTTCACACGTTTCTTGTATAGGGACGCACTTTTGCAGCATGATGATGATGATGTACAGATTCATTTTGGTACTTTCATGATATTGTTCCCACTTTTATGATGTATGAGCATTTTCGTACTTTCATGATGTTCTTCACACTTTGTTTATCTCAGTTTATCTCAGTTTATAGTTTGTTTAATACATAAGGTATTTAAAAAAGAATGCCATGTGAAGTAATTGTAAACATTAAACATTAATTATAAACATTAAACATTAAACATATCAAAATTCATCTTTTTTTGGATGAAAATTTTATTTTGCTGATAAAAGTTTTTCATTTTTTAAACAAAAATTTTATTCTATTCATGTTTGTCAATAAAGTGTGTTTCAAAATCCAAATTTTCATCAATTTTTCAAAAAGACAACTATTGTCATATTCATGCTTCCAAATCTAGCCTTCCCATCTTAATATCAAAATATGTTGAAATTCAACCATTTGATAAACTAATTTGTATAAAAAGAAAATTACTTTTTTTAGACAATGCCATAGCCCAATGTAAAATTGTTTCATCAAATGAAATTAGATATTAAAGTAACATCAATTTTACCAACTTTCAATTTATGCTATTTACAAAAAGTATTCTAGAAATGTATATTGGTACAAAACTTATCCATGACTCCGAGGGCAATGTTGTTACCTATGTGTAAATCAATTGATAAAAAATTCTTTCAACACCAATGAACTTGAGGGAATGTGTGATCTAGAGATACTTAAACAACATGACAAAAGGAAAAAATTCGAGAAATCACCAATGTGTGGACATGCTTAGTTTGTAGGGTGTAGAAATTCTTGTATATGGATTTGATATGGGCACTTGCATAGAAAACAATTGGTATTTCAAAGAAAAAGCTCTAGCAACTCTCTTAGTTGAATGAAGCAGTTTCTTCTCCTTTGCAATTTGTCATGTTTTTTAAATTAAAGGAGAGAATACTTTTTGCAAATGATAATACTAGACATTTTTAGGTTCTGCAATAAAATATAAGTAATATTTTATGCATTCTTTTTTCACAATTCTAGTTTTTTAATATTATTGACATGAAGCGTATATTTTGTCCCTACAATTTTTAAAAAATATAAATTTTTTGGGGATTTTTTTCAAAAATGGAGTTAGACTTGTCCTTTGCATGATTTTGCTGTTATTTATTATGACTCAGTGTTTAATTTGTCTCTTATTGTTAACAATACTTGTGCTAATTGGTGATCAAAGAAAACAAGACCTAATTATTTGTCATATTCGAACCACAATCACATGTGCCTTCCAAATCACAATCGCATATGCCTTCCAAGTTTCTAAGGACTATTTCAATTTCCTTAATATGACATTTGCCAATGCACCAATCTAATTATTATGCATGTATAAAAGATAATGAACATAAAGAAGAGAAATCAACACAATTGGCAATTAATGCATGTATATGGGAATACAAGGAAGGTGTGGCATGCTAGCCCACCATTTTATTTCACTATTTTCTTTTGCATTTAGTGGTTTATGTACAAGAGAAAGGATTGGCGGTTGGTATAAGGAAAAGTGTTGGTATTTGGTTTATGTAAAAAGGAAGGGTTGTTGTGGCTATGCACCAAAAAAATATACACATATTAACAATCCCACTTCTCCCTCTTAAACTCTACTCATGTATGGGAGTACAAGGAAGGTGTGACATGTTAGGCCACAATTTAATTTTACTATTTTCTTTTGACTTTGGTGGTACGCTAACGTGTATGGGAGTACAAGAAAGGTGTGGCATGTTAGCCCACCATTTAATTTCACTACTTTCTTTTGGATTTGGTGGTTTACGTACAAGAGAAAGGATTGGTAGTTGGTGCAAGGGAAAGTGTTGGTGTTTGGTTTATGTAAAAGGAAAAGGTTGGTGTGGCTATGCTAGTGAATTTCTCCCTCTTAAACTTACTTTGGTCTTGTAAATTTCAAGATGTTAAAAATAATATTGACTATAGGTGATTTTGTGACAATTGATATCTAACACTGGTCATGTTCAAGTTCCAACTTTATCATTTTGAATATCATATTGAATTTCGTATATATCAATGCTTGCAATTATTACACTAAACCTAAGAGCCGTGCGAAGTTTCATCCCCATGTGCGTATTTAAAATTAAGAGTATGATTTTGAATTTCAAATATCTCAATTCACACATCTAATACATAATGTATTTCAAAAATAATGCCGTGTGTCGTAATTGTAAACATTAAGCATTGAAAAGGTGCTTGCAAAAATGCATGCACTTCGATGTTATACTTCACCCAATCCGTATCATGCACAATCTTCTTTACTACATGTGAGATTTTGGATTAGTCGTGCTAGTAGGGATTGCTTCTACGTGGCGCAAACCAAATCAATTGGAGACCAAATCTTGCGTGGATGTACGTCTAGGGTAGCCTAAGAGGCGTGTGAAGTTTCGTCCCCAACAGGGTTTAGGATTTAGGGTCCAGGGTTTAGGGTTTAGGGTTTAGGGTTTAGTCGTGCTAGTAGGGATTGCTTCTACGTGGCGCAAACCAAATCAGTTGGAGACCAAATCTTGCGTGGATGTACGTCTAGGGTAGCCTAAGAGGCGTGTGAAGTTTCGTCCCCAATAGGGTTTAGGATTTAGGGTCCAAGGTTTAGGGTTTAGGGTTTAGGGTTTAGTCGTGCTAGTAGGGATTGCTTCTACGTGGCGCAAACCAAATCAGTTGGAGACCAAATCTTGCGTGGATGTATGTATAGGGTAGCCTAAGAGGTGTGTGAAGTTTCATCCCCAACAGGGTTTAGGATTTAGGGTCCAGGGTTTAGGGTTTAGGGTTTAGGGTTTAGTCATGCTAGTAAGGATTGCTTCTACGTGGCACAAACCAAATCAATTGGAGACCAAATCTTGCGTGGATGTACATCTAGGGTAGCCTAAGAGGCGTGTGAAGTTTCGTCCCCAACAGGGTTTAGGATTTAGGGTCCAGGGTTTAGGGTTTAGGGTTTAGGGTTTAGTCGTGCTAGTAGGGATTGCTTCTACGTGGTGCAAACCAAATCAGTTGGAGACCAAATCTTGCGTGGATGTACATCTAGGGTAGCCTAAGATGTGTGTGAAGTTTTGTCCCCAACAGGGTTTAGGATTTAGGGTCCAGGGTTTAGGGTTTAGGGTTTAGGGTTTAGTCATGCTAGTAGGGATTGCTTCTACGTGGCACAAACCAAATCAGTTGGAGACCAAATCTTGCGTGGATGTACGTCTAGGGTAGCCTAAGAGGCGTGTGAAGTTTCGTCCCCAACAGGGTTTAGGATTTAGGGTCTAGGGTTTAGGGTTTAGGGTTTAGGGTTTAGTCGTGCTAGTAGGGATTGCTTCTACGTGGCGCAAACCAAATCAATTGGAGACCAAATCTTGCATGGATGTACGTCTAGGGTAGCCTAAGAGGCGTGTGAAGTTTCGTCCCCAACAGGGTTTAGGATTTAGGGTCCAGGGTTTAGGGTTTAGGGTTTAGGGTTTAGTCGTGCTAGTAGGGATTCCCATAGAGCTGTTCATCGCAATCGAGGAGATTTGCATGGAGGTAGTTCATGTACCTGCAGATGAACCTTGGATCATTGACAGTGGTGCATCACACCACATGACCAGTCGGAAGGATTGGTATACCTCTCTACAGCCAGTAGGGAATGACATCATGGTAGCAATCGGCAATGATGCAAAATGTCCGACAAAAGGAAAAGGTACGATTGCTCTCAAGTCAGATGGAGCCGGATCGGGACCTCAAAGTTCAATTCGATAAGAATGGTGCACAGATCCTGGATCTTTAAGGAAAGGTCATTGGTAAAGGTACACGGTGCAACAACATTTACGAACTCTCAGCTTTCAGTGCTCGAGCAGATGTGAAGAACACTAGGCTATGGCATGAGAGGTTTGGTCATCTAAACCTTAGTTCTTTGAAGAGATGCATAAAAGTGGAATGATTGCAGACCTACCAGAAATTTCAGATCTGTCCTGAAGCTTGCATGATGGGCAAGCAGCATTGGCAGCCTTTCCTAAAGAGGCCAGCAGAGCAAAGGCTCCTCTAGAGCTCGTTCACACGGACCTCTGCGGAAAGATGGAGACAGAAGCTTTGGGTGGTTCCTTCTACTTCATGATGCTGATCGACGACTACAGTAGAAGGATATGGATATACTTCCTGAAGATGAAAGACGAGGCTTTCAGTAGGTTCAAGGAATGGCATGTAATGGTCAAGAAAGAATCAGGGAGGAAGGTGAAGAAGCTGAGATCAGACAGAGGTGGAGAGTTCACATTGACTGAATTCGAAAGTTACTGCAAAAGTCATGTAATAAAGAGGCAGAAACCCCCGCCACATACATCACAACAAAATGGAGTAGCAGAACGCAAGATGCTCGTCATCTGCAAAATGGGTCGGAGTATGATGAAAGGGAAAGATTTGCCAAAGACTTTCTAGGCTGAAGCATGTAACACTGTAGTTTACATCCTCAATCGTAGCTACACGAAGGCTGTGAATGGGATGACTCCACTGCAAGCCTTTTTTGGTAAGAAACCTTCAGCTGCACATTTCAGAGTTTTTGGATGTGACTGTTTTGTGCATGTCCCTGATGCTACCAGGACCATATGGGAACCGAAGAGCCGGAAGTGTATTTTCTTGGGCTATAGTGAAGAGGCAAAGGTTACCGTCTCTATAACCCTATTACTAAGAAGGTAATTGTAAGTCACGATGTGGTCTTCTCAGAACAACCGCATCAATTGGAGGAGGATGCTTCCTTCCCAAACAACCAAGACCAGGATATCCATCCAGTACCGCCACCAACACCAGACTGAACTCCCCCAACGGTGCTTGGGAGGATTCAAGACAAAGAAGATGAAGAAGAGCCTGCAGAACCACAACAACAACGGCCATTCTCGAAGTGGGTAAAGCAGCTTTTGGACGGCAGAGAACCTCCATCAATCGAGGAAGAACAATCCGAACACCGCCGGTCCAAGAGATTAGAGAAGCAAAGAAGGGCGCAGGAACACTTGGTCAACTATGCTTTGATGATAGAAGTGATCCGTGCTGATGAACCCAAGTGTCTTGAAGAGGCACAAGGTGATGATAGGTGGATGGAGGCTATACAGTCGGAGTATGGCTCCATAATGAAGAACAACACTTGGGACCTTGTGGATCGACCACCAAAGCGCAAGGTAATCGGAACCAAGTGGGTGTACAAGATCAAGTACAAGTCCAACGGTACGTTGGATAAGTACAAGGCTCGGCTCGTGGCAAAAGGATTTGCACAGGTACATGGTTTTGATTATCAAGATACTTTTGCTCCCACAACTTGACTAACCACAATTCATAGTGTTTTGGCTTTAGCTGCCCAGGGAAGTTGGCCCGTGTTTCAGATGGATGTGAAATCCGCCTTTCTGAATGGAGATCTCAAGGAGGAGGTATACGTGGAACAACCACCAGGTTTTGAGATCCCCGGTTCAAAAGGTAAAGTCTGCAAACTAAAGAAGGCACTTGACGGGCTGAAACAGGCCCCACGAGTGTGGTACCAATGAATTGATGCCTACTTTCTGCAAAACAGGTTCAGGAGGAGCCCATCTGATGCAAATTTGTATATCTTCAGAGAAGGAGGCAGGTGTATGATCGAGGTCCTTTCTGTGGATGACCTTGTCATAACAGGGAACCATGAAGAGAAGATCTCACAGACGAGAAGCATTTGCTAGGAAGAGAGTTTGAAATGACAGACCTCACACTGATGCATTTCTATTTGGGGATTGAAGTTTGGCAAGAGCCGAAACAGATCTTCATTTCACAGCTGAAATATGCTGGAGACATGCTGAAAGCATTTGGCATGGCTGAGTGCAAAACAGTTGGTACCCCTATGGAGGTTGACGCGAAGCTCTCAAATGAGGATTCATCACCACTGGTGGACGAAGCGAAGTACAGAAGGCTTGTGGGCAGCTTGATCTACCTGTGCAACACATGGCCGGACATCAGCTTTGCGATTGGTGTACTAAGCAGGTTTTCCAATAAGCCCCGGGAGAACCATTGGAGGGCAGGGATGCGGGTGCTGAAATACATCAAAGGCACACTTGATTATGGCATCACCTATACTAAGGGCAACATCTTGACTGGATTCTGTGACTTGGATTGGGCAGGAGACATGGACAGTAGGAGATTAGTGACAGGGTACTGTTTCTCACTTGGATCTGGAGTTGTGTCATGGGTCAGCAAGAAGCAATCCATAGTTGCTCTTTCTTCTACCGAGGCCGAGTACAAATCTGCATGCTTTGCTTCTTGCGAGACTGTGTGGTTGAGGAGGATTTTAGGGGACATGGGTGCAATGACATGGGTGCAATGCAGAACAAGCCTACACAGTTATCATGTGACAATCAGAGTTGCATGGCGATTGCAAAGAACCCAGTGTTCCACGCTCGCACAAAACACATTGAGATTCAATATCACTTTGTACACGAGCTGATCATGGATGGAGAGGTCGACTTGGTGTATTGTCCGACTACAGAGAATGCTGCGGACATCTTCATGAAGGCTCTTGGAAGAGACCTGCTGGAAAGGCATCTTCATCGACTTGGCATTTGGCCAAAAAAGTAAGTTCACTTGTAGGTGGACATTGAGGGGGGGTGTTAGATATCAATGCTCCACTCTCAACTACGCGGGAACCAGCTAACTCTACTTGTAAGCCCCCCATATGAGGAGAAGGCATTTGAGTAGCTTGATTATCCATCTAGTAGGTCCTGGTTTGGACACCAGATGGGGGCCATGTGTGGCCTGATGGCTGGACAGCTTTAGATAGAGTTGGCACACCGCCAACTAGGCTACATGCAAGTGCAGGAAGGCATCCCTTGACTGACCGCACTGAGGGTAGACGGAGCATTTCTGGAGGCAGCCCACTCTCGGGTTGCGGGGCCCATTTGGAGCCTCAGATGATCCTGGATGGCTGTGGGCTTTGTTTTGCGCACCGGTTCTACCGTATGGTTGCTTTTGATCTATCGTATGGTTGGTGGCCTATTTCAGGACTGACCCCTAGTCGACCGTTTTGGGTGGACTGGGTCGGCCACCCAATTGAACCTAACTGACTACGGCTGGTGGCTATATAAGAGCAAGCTCGTGAAGCCCATTTCATCACTGGCTATAGCAACCTTGATTCCTTAGCATTTAGCCTCCGTCTTCTACTGTTTCCATCATGCCATCGAAGCTTCTTTCACAGGAGCGCACGGCTGGGAGGTAGCGCCATCTATTGTATCAATTCTATAGTAATCAAATTTTTGATTCTTCATACTATCTTGTTTTCTCTCTTGCGTACGAGATCTTGTTATCTGTTGAGCATAGACATTGTATTATTTTCTTACACCTCTCCCCTCTTCTGCTGGTGGAATAGGGAATAACTTGAAGCCTGGCTGGACATTATTAGATGCACTATTTAATGCCTATAGCTCACTCTCCATGGCCAGAATCCTTTCACCAACTGACCTTCAACGTCCTTGAAGGAGGCAAGTGGCACTATTCAAATTGCCTATTCTGCTGGCAGAATAGGGGGAGAGAGAGACTCACAATGTGGGAAGAAGCAATCACTAAGCTAAGGAGAGAAAATGAACATTCCTTATAATGTCTCTCTCCCCATATTATGCCAGTGGAATAGGGGAGATAGAAGCTTGAATTGGTCACAACAATAGCAACAGCTTCCTTTAGTGCCCCCCTTTAGTGCCTTCGCTTTCCTGCGAGCTCTGGCTACATTTCCTACCTCGCCTCACATCCCTGACTAGCTCTCCCTCTCTACATCTAGCCTAGCCTCATCCCCGAGAACTCTCATGACAAGGAGATGAAAATGCAGAGATAGTGGAAAATACACCCTCTATTTTGTTCTAGCCTCCAAGGAGCGCGAGAACAGATTTGGTGGACTTGAACTAGCTCTCCAACTCGATAGACCCTTATTGACACCTTCACAAGCCCAAGAGATTGAAGGGGCTCTGATACCACTTAAAAGAAATGCAAGCATATTGTTTGTGCTTTTGCAACCTGATCACAAATTGAACTTGAACACTCTCATGTAATACTACATACAATATGGAAAACCCCATAGAGATGTGGATATAAGTCGACTTGTATTCATATGCGGAAAGACTCAAAAGAACTAAGACAGCTGCTCGTCCCTATGGGCTTTCATAGCATTACAAGGCATAAAGATGATTGCAAAAACTACTAGAACATGACTGAAGACATGTAAACAAAAGACTGCGACAACAAACTGCAGCTCCGATTCTTATAGTTGAAGAAGCTTGAAGTGTGCCGACTTGCCAGTAGCTCCAAGCCATCACTAGGAGTTTGACATGCATCTTCCCCTATTCCGCCGGCGGAATAGGGGGAGATGCATGTCAAACTCCTTTGAGGAGTCACTAAGGTCCAAGGAGTTTGACATGCATCTCCCCCTATTCCGCTGGCGGAATAGGGGGAGATGCATGTCAAACTCCTTGGACAAAGAGCTTGATGAGCTTGGCGCATTGGCTGACATGACGAGGTGCATCACGGCCTAACTGTGTGTTCGAGGTAGAGACGCAAGTTCTGTAAGCAAGCGTTGCCCTATAGCTCGCATTTGATCTATGGATCACAGTCCTATGATCTCAGGTTTTTTGCTGGGTTTATGGCTTTTCCTTGTGCTCAGGTATGAGGTCTAGAGTTTTTACATATCTTAGGAAAAGATCCAAAGCTAGAATTTGTCACTTACGCAGATGGCCACGAAGGGGGAGTATACTTCCTAGAGCCAAACATAGAGGTAATTCGCCCAGAGCATGACCAAGACCGCTCTGAGACGTGATTTCATACCTTGAGCAGACGAACAGGCTGGTGAAGGCAGATTAGTGATCTCACGGTTTGTGTATGATTGTGATACTTTGTAGTTGTTTAAACTGTTGATGGAAAAGAACGAAGTCTCCACTGTTTTCAACACCACACCCATGTCCAACGGCATGGTTTTGGACCTAAACGGATGGCAACGAAGAGCTGCTTCTCTACGTCCAATCTCATGCAGCTCACCGTCATCCCCATCACAACCCGATCACAAAAACTTCAATCACTTCTTTGTTTTCTCGTTCCGGAAGCTTTCCATCGCTGTAGATCATCCACCGGAAATTATCTTGCTTTTTGACCTTGCTGAAATTTTTTTGCCTCCTCGATACCTTCCATGGACGACGACCACTTGCTGCTTTCTTTTTCTTCCCTTTTCAATCTCGCAAGCAGCTAGCTACCTTCCTCCATGCAGCTTCTTCGCTTCTGCTCCTGCTTCAATCTCGCAAGCTATCTTCCATGTAACTGCATCATTTGCTTATGCTTCAATCTCGCAAGCTTATCTTCCATGTAGCATCATTTGCTTCTACTTCTGCTTCAATCTCGCAAGCTACCTTCCATGGAGCATCAATATTTGCTTCTACTTCTGAGGATGGATCGTCGAAGAGGATGGCACCACCTACAAGAAATCTTTTCCTACTGCAGATCGAACAACCCTCACTCTCACTAACAAGCATCGCCCTCCTCTCCTCCAATGCGTCCCACAAAGGTCTTTGTCCAAGGAGTTTGACATGCATCCCCCCCTATTCCGCCGGCGGAATAGGGGGAGATGCATGTCAAACTCCTTGGACAAAGACCTTTGCGTTCAAGCTCTTCGAAACCAGCTGCCAATCTTGCATATTGCACATGCCTCCAAAGATTTGTGTGGGTGTTGCTCCTTTCGACCATAGCTAAACTCCACAGAGAGTCCGTAGCTAATAGACTTTCTCTCTCAGCTCGCCTGTTGCATACTCCTCAGTCCAAACTCCATAGCCATACTCTCTCTCTCCCCCACTCTGTCAGTTGTGTGTGTCCCTTGCCAGCCCCCCCATCCCTTTCTCTGCCTCCTTGATTGAAGGCTCAAGGCCTGCCCGAATAGATTCTTGCCCTTTCAAACTCTGATCAAGAAGATCATTCACCTCCTCAGCAAATGTAGATTTGGAGCTCCAAACAAACTGATCAGGAAGATGATTCACCTTAGGTCAATCACAAGATGTGAGAGAAACACAAAGGAAGGGGACGGAGAGATCTGACAGCAAAATCCATAGCTCTGCTGTGCTAGAGCCATAGATTCCAGCTCCACAGAGGCCTCATCCTTTTAGTGAAGACTTAAAGAAGATCATCCCAACAGATCATCTTTCTCCTCTGTTGGATGAATCCACTATTGGATCTCACAAGCACCATTAGCCCGCCACCCTCCTAAACATCAAAAGGAAGTCCTCGTTTAGATAATCCGATTCTACTTCGTCAGATTAACAGAGCTATGGACCCCGTTGGAGGCCACAATGCAAATGTGCGTTTACCTTCTTGGCAGTAGATTTCAACACGGCCTTCTTCTAAGCTACAGAGTAGCAACCGAAATGTAGGCCCGAATATGCCGAGAGACCTTGAAAGAAACACCCTCAAGCTCTGTGATACCGAAAAAGCAGTCAACCCAGTTGAATGTGCACTCGAAAATTACCCTGATTCCTGTCTAGCCAATCTTCAACACAGAAAAACAATGCCGAGATGAATCACATGATGACAAGGAAGGAGACGATGTAGAGAGCCCTGTGTTCAAGCTCTTTGTAAGCTCTTCGTCCCTCCCCTTGCAGTTAGAGATTTCATAGCAGCCTCTCCTTGTAAGCGCTTCCCATCTCCCCTCTCAGTTATGAGCTTTTCATAGTAGTCTCTCTATGAATCATCATGCCCTCAACTCTACTTGGCACTCTTTCATGAAGCAAAGTGGAAGCGAGCTTACAAGATCTGAAGCACGGGCCAAAAGTAGGAAGTAGCAAGAAGCCGGCATAGAAAAAGTTACGAGCCTGTGACAGGACTGTCAACTATAGGCCAGAGAGGCTCTTACACACAACGCTATTTTTTGGACAGTGCAAACATCTTGGACATGGCTAATTTTGCTCATAAAATGGATGGCTAGATTTGATGAGAGTGTAGATCTACGCTTAGAGACCATTTGCTGCAGTAGAAGACCACTTCTCGTAGCTTTGGTGTGAAGATATCGAATGGTAGAGGTCGAGTAAATGCATGTCCACTCCATCATATGTACAAAAATGGGCGTTTCTCGAGGTTGATGGTTTCAAATCCAATGCTCGAGCATGGACATTATAGTCACATGCATGATTGGAATGTTATCTTTCTCACTCTGAAAAATGATTTATACCAAATTTTACAATTGTCTTGGATTAATTATCAATGCAAATTAATTTCATATTTTTTTTCATAATTCGAAAGCTTTCTTATGGAAATGGAGAGTAGTGCTTTGCTTCATGACGAGAATGGTGTTTTGTTACTACAAAAGGTTGCTCAAAATGGTGTGTGCATGCTTGAGGAGAATGAAATAGTTTCGGTCTTCAGTTTGATTTCTTCTACCATCAGGATTCACCAGTGTATGGATGTGTCACAGCAAGAGGTTGTGTTTGAAGTGCCATTTGCAATGAGAGATGGGAGGGAATATACCTTAGACATTCAATTCGGGAATAAGTTCATTGTGACTGGGGATAGATTGCCTTCAATAGAAAGAGACAAAGATAAGCCATTCCACAATGTTGTTGACTTGTTACATAAATTGCCACCTTCTAATTCTCTTTTTATTTCTTTCCAAATGGTCTCTTCAATTAAATTTTTCAAGGAGCTACCTAAGTCATATGATGGAAATATTATGTTCGAGCTGCCTCCAACATTCCAGGAGCAAAAGACAGTAGGATTGGAAAACAAGTTTGATGGTCATGTCTAGAGTGAGGATGTTACAACAAATATTGCTAGCTTCAATGGGATAGTCAGATTGAGGAAATGTGCAGGTCGATTGCAATGTGATAGTAAGATGTGTCCTTTCTTTCTAAGACCAGGTGTTAGAAATGAGAGTCATTGGAAGGGACCATTAATAAAGATTCCAGAGATCCACCAAGTCACAGGTGGTACTCTCAAATGCTATCATTGCAAGACTAGTCCACTTTGCATTGCCAGCTATCCTTGCAAATTGTACATATGTCTTCCAAGAGACACCATGGAGCATCCAATGAGTAGATGTGCAATTCATATGCATGTGGTGGCAGAGGGATCATCTAGGAGTGAGTTGGATGAGTTGAAAGGAAAGGTTTCTAAAATGGTGGAAAGTAAGCATCCTTCTAGGCCTAAGGCTTTGCAAAAAATGGTGGCCGAAGAGATGGTGTTGGAAGCTATCATTCCAAACAATGATCAATCCAATCCTTTGACTGACACTCTACTGGATTCGTTGCTAAAAAAGATGGAGTCTTTGCTTGACAATAAGAGGTGAGGTGTTCAGTACTTTTTCATTACTCTTCTTCTTGAATGCACAGGTCCTACCTTTGATTTTAACGAGTTCAGTTTTGTGCCTGTGTGTAGGGTGTCTAGATGGAAGAAGGATGTGGATGAACAAAAGGGTGGAGGTGAACAAAGCCTTGATAGTATTTAAGTCAAGGAGTAGATACGAATACATCCAAAGTATTGTTTTCCCAGGACAGTTATCTTTTTCATCCTTCAATCGATGCCACATTTTCAAGATGTCTACAAAGGGTCCTGGTTCTAGTGTGGACCTAGTCAACAAGATGCGACCCAATGGAAAGCTTGGGCAGTGCTGGGTTTGCTTTGATCATGTGAAGAGGATTCGAGGTTGGTCGCCATGTTTACAACCCTCATCTTCAAGAACTCCAAACAATAGCCATTGGGGATTTCAAAGGTGAGGACACAGAGAGTCAGGTGATTTTTTGGGAATTGTTGAACCAAGTCATGGGGAAAGAGGGTTTTCATAAAGCACAGTTTCATCGTTTCATGGGGGATGAAGCTCAGGCAAATTGGAGGGCTGTTAGGATTGTCTTTAATGGGGGCCTAGAGAATGTGATGATGGGAAAGAAGTGCACTTGTTTGTGGCATTGGGAGGATAATCTTCATAAGCATGCTACAAAATGCATCCCACCTCATGACCAAGAGGAGTTCAAGATGAGATGTAGACAATGGAAGAATTCTCCAACCAAGGAGGCTACCATGCATGCATTCAAATCATTGTGTGAATGGCTTGGAAATGGTCATGCAATCGAGGGCAACATCCACTTTATTCAGACAAGGCTCATGTGGTGGCACTCAAGAGTTTACCACTGGGGAGAATACATTTTAAAAGTGAGTGACTTGAAAATTTTAACATTGTTAATCCATTAAAATCTTGCATCACTACTTCCTCCTTACCAAAGTTGATTTCTTATTCTTGTGTAGGAGATGTTCCTAGGACTAACCTATCTGAATCAATCCATGGTAGTGGGTTGAGCACAAACAATGGCATCAAGTATGTGTCGTTGTATGATGCATGCATCACTGACATGACTATAGCAATCTTGCAAAGTAGTAAACAAGGATCCTACATGAGAGGCAAACATACTGGTGAAGGTCCGACAATGCAAAAACTGAGAAGAAGAGAATCTATGTGGAGTAAAAAATCCTATTCAAAAAGAAATTTCATTGACCTTACAAATGATGTGGCTAGAGAACTTGCAGTGGCACAGGAAGGTGGGATTGACCTTGGAGATATTAGAACAGTACAGAAGAAAAGACCAAAATCCATGTCCTCGACAATCCATAAAGATGACTCCCACAGACCTGAGTATCAAATAGTTAGCACACCAGTGCCAAGAAGAAGGCATTCAGGTTCAATTGTGATTGATAATAAAAATCTTGATGGTTGTGAACAAGGTGTGGCAGAGGTGCAAATACATCAAACAAAGTGGGCGATTTGACGTACACAAGCAGGGAGTCAAGTCCACTGCCAAGGGTATCTACATCGAAGGGGAAGTGTAACAAGTTAATTGACTCAAAGGGAAGAAAAGGAGCTTTGGGAGTCCCTGCACCTTCATTTTTTGGGAGGATTAGAACACCAATAGGTGTAAAGTTACAAATGATCTGGTTCTGTGGGGATAGCGTGGACCACTCTTGGAATCCAACAACAGCAATTGAGGTGTTGCAAGAACCAGTGCCATTAAAGTGGAAGGTTGCTGAAGGAACTAATATCAGCTTGGAAGAGTTGCATATTCTTATAGAAGGAGGATTTGTTCTGGAAGAACCACTTCAAAAAGGGTTCAAGGAAATTTGAGCAAGGCCATAAAAAACATTTGGACAATCAAGCGAGGCTTGAATTTTGAGAGGGCCAGAGAGTTGTCTTTTGAAAAAAATTAAGTTAAGATATGCAGGAGGCAAGGATGGATTCAACAAGGGCTATGGAATGTGAGGTGCTTCATGTGAATGAGGTGGAGCCTAAGGAGCATGTGGAGTTTATTGTTGGTACAACTGGGTCTCGCATGAGGGGGCTTCAATATACAGTGACCATATCTGTTTTTTCATCTTGCACTTGTGGAGACTTCCTATTTAGGTCTCTAAGATTGGATCGTTACATTCCTTGCAAGCATATTTACTACATACTATTGCAATACTTGGGTCTAGATGCAGAAAATCACAAAGAGGTCCACCAAGCATCAATGACAAAACAAGAGCTTTACAATGCACTTTCAAGAATCCCGTGATGTGGACATACATACCTACTAATGTAGTCTTCTATGGATAGAAAACATTTTGTGCCGAGGCACTGCTCACCACATTGTGGTTTTGTGTACTCTTTGTGGTCATGACATGTCTGCATGGGTCTTTCGCTCTGCTATAGTTTTGCGCTACCATTTTGTGGCTATATGCTGCACCTCAAATTATCACTATGTGAATGGTGCAACTGAGTTAGTGTCTACATGGCATAATTTTTGACCGTTTTGTCATTTTATAATATAGCTCGGTTTAGTAAATGTGTTTTAAACATATAACAATGAAAGATTCCCTGACATTTTTAACTGTCGGTTCTTTGATATTTTTGTTATCTTGTAATATTGTTGGGTTTGGTACATGTGTTTCAAACATATTACGATCAGAGTCTCCCTCACATTGAATAATTAAATACTAAATATACATATTCCTTGGAATAATATTGGTGATGTGATGTACTACCTTTAGGTCCAAGAACAATGTTTTTGGCCATATTCTCTAACATGCCGCTCGTCGCTCGGGGATTTTTGCTCGAAAAATGGAAACCCCCATCCTGCCCTTCTTCTTCCCTTTTGCTATCAAGCGACCTTTATTTTTCATATCCTCAACAAAGCATCCATGAGGATTAAATCTGACCTGCAAGCCCTGCTCAACCATTTGACCAATAAAAACCAGGTTCTTTGTGATATTCGGGACATGAAATACATCAGACAGTTGTTTCTTTTTCCCATCCTGCATAGACAAAGGAATTTTACCAATCTACACAATAGGATGTGCAGTACCATCACCAATATCCACAAATCCTAGTCTTTCCATTTTCCTTGCATCCTGCATCCATTCTGCATGACTTGTCATGTGGTTTGATGCACCTGAGTCAACATACCACACATCATTGCTTTCTTCTGCACTTGTCATAGAATTGGTCATGTGGTGCACCATAAACAAATGCTCATTTCTGTCATCACCCTATCTACTAGAGGATGCATAATTGCTTTGCTGCAATTTTCCATTGATGATGTCATTCTGCTTTTTGTAGCAGTCTTTAGCCATATGACCCATTTTACCACAGTGCTAGCATTCAACATTGTTGTTTGCATTTTGGCCTCTCTGTCATCCACCATGACCTCTTTGGCTCCCCTTGCCTCTAAAGTTACCACGTCCTCCTCCATAGGACTAGTTTTCTTGAATTTGCTGCATATTCTGATTTTTGCCACGGCCTCCAAATCAGCCTGCTCTACCTCTACCTCTACCTCTTCCAGCATTTGAGTAGAAGATAGCTTCTTTTGAAGTTCCTCCTGAAGAAAATGCACCACCGTTTCTCTGCTCTTCAAAAATAAGAAAAGCAATCAACTCCCCAAAATCAAGAAAATTCTCACGGACAGCAATGGATGTCCGAAACTGTGCATAATCCTTTCCTAGACCATTCAAGGTCACAGAAACTAAATCACCATCTTCCACTGGTGACCCAATGGAAGCAAGTGCATCTGCAATCTTCTTCACTTTCATGTGGTAGTCATTGATGCTCATATTTTCTCTCTACACATTATGCAACTCCTACTTGAGCTGCATTTTCCTGGCTTGTGTATTTGTGCTATACATTTTTGTCAAAGTATCCCATGCCTCCTTCGGCGTGCTTGCATCCTGAATATGCACAATCATAGAATCTGAAATACTAATAAACAGCTAGTATATAACTTTTCTAACTCTCTCATGCCATCCTTTAAATGCCTGCAACTCCTGTTGATTGGGAACATTAGGAATAACTGGTTCTTGTTCAGCTCCAGTAATGAACTATACTACCCTCTTGCCACACTGCGAAGGGCATCCTAATCTGAGACAGTGCACTCTTGCACTTTTCGGTTGTGCTACCTGCAAAGATTTGCTCCCAAACTCGAAAAAGGAAAGCAACACTGATCCTCTTACCAAGACACTGTGAACTTGGTTTGCTTTCTTGAGCTCCTTACCAAGAACCGAGCTCTGATACCATGTGAAGAGAGTGGAAGAGAAGTAAGGAGTCTCACTTGCAGCTTCCTCAAATACACAATGGGGGAATACACACAAAGGTGGAGGATAAAAATAGTTTTCCTCTTCTTAGTTGTGAAAGCCGAAAGAACTCTCTCAGTACAAAAGGAATAGATGAACCCTATATGTGGATCTCAAACCAAACTCAGCTAACCTAGGTGGCATACTAACTGAGCCACTAACTAGAGTACATAAAGATAGCTGTCATCCAGCTATTATTCATGGGCGGTGTACCAACCACATCTGCAGCTAACAAGTCAGTGACATAAATGCACAACGATCATCCTGGTATATCACGAGTGGAGCTTGATATCTCAACACGAGGCTCCAATGTTGTTGATCACATCATGGGATCCCATGCCTTTTCCTCTCATATTATTGACTTTCTTGTTGCACCACCTCCTCCTGGGGCCAATCACACATCCCTGTTTTTCTGTATCTCCACATCCCATATCGCAATACCTTTCTCCCCATAGACCACTCACATCACCTATCATGACATACATCTTGAGCGTACTCAGCCCGCCTTTATACACTTCTCACATATATTGATTTCATACCTTACTAAAGGATCATGCCGCATTGATCACCCACTCACTTCACAAGGCTACCCTTCACACTTTCCCTCACACTACTGGCCCACCGCCACTTGGGACTGTTCTCTACAACAGTTGGTATAATGATGAGTGTAAGGCTTTATGCCACCAATTTAGATTTGAAACCAAACACAACCTTCTGAATGAACCCGAAACGATACATGATTATCATTGATTGGTATGTGGGAAGAAACAGGACTTTATTTGATGAAATGGGGAGGAACTAATGAACACCTTATTTAGAAACAAATCCAAAGACTTTTGGTAGGAATTCCTATTGGAATAGACCCTCTTGGGGAGACATTTGTGGCATGTGATTCTCCTACCAAGGATGTTGGTAGCTTGAACGTCATTGGACTATACAATAGAAGGAGGGCTATTGGCCACCTTTGAGACTTACCACTACATGGATGGCACTTGGCTCTTAGCAGTTGCATGGCAGTTTTGGCAACTTCCACTCAAGACGGTTTGGATTGATGAGAAAAGGTGGAGCAGAACCTTGAGCTCTTTCTATCTGTTGAGGCCACAAGCCTACAGAGTCATCATATTGCTAGAAGTCTTAGGTTATAGGTTCTGTAGCTACTATCGAGGATTACCAAAAAGCAAGCGACAAAAAGAGAGCGAGCCCAAAAAAGGGAGAAAAACAATAAAATATTTATAAATCCCGTATTTGAGTAGCAAAAAAATATAATTTATTCAAAATTCCATGTGTTTCCTTAATGTTAGAAGGCTAAATATGCATATAACCTTAAAGGCACTAACAATAATTTCAGATCCCCCATAAGCGAGTTGGTATGCTTCATTTCCAAGTCATCATTAGTATCAAAGACAAACCCTATTGCAATCACGTTCTCTCTTTCCACCATAGTAATTGAAAACATCAATGCAACTTTCCACAGAAGTGGGGCGTTTCCAAGGACTCTTTAAATGGATTAGTGTACATTCCGTGCAAACTTTTAGCTTTTTTAATTCTATTCACTCTTGGAACAAAACCCATGTTTCTTTGTTATGGCAAAAAGATCCCACCCCAATTATTGACTCTGACATCCCACTAATCCAACCAATGCAACAAATTGACCACAAATTCTTATTTTGGTGCATGAAATTTTACTAGATTGTGCACGTTGTCAATTTGAAAAGTTGGTTGTTGTTTTTTCCAAACAAATGATTTTTTGACATCCCTACATCTTTTGATTGTCAAATCTAAATGGCATAATGTTACATATCAAATCAACTAGCAAAGCATTATTTAGATGAATATCATCATGTTTTGCAACATCTAAAAAATTTGTGTACATCAAATATGAATTTTATAAATTTTTGGCTGATTTGTTGTACCAAATTCAAAGCAAGGTTTCCCATAATAGGGAGCGAGAAGACACTGTCTATTTTGGAAAAAATAATATTTAAGATCATCTACCTTTTAATTGCACTCGAGAAGTCACTCCTCGTAAACTCATAAAGCATGTGCGAGCAAGCATGTGTTAAAAATTATGCCTATTCTTGCATTTTTATATTCTCATGTAAATGGATAAACCCTTGTACATGTTTACATTTCAATCTTAAAATTGTGACACACCTTCATACATATACATATATATATTACGTTAAGTTGTTATTTTATAGATCCTATCCTACACATAAACTGCCCCCCCATTAAAAACATACCACTCAGTGTACTAAAGTGCCATGTTACATGTTTGTGAGTGACCCCTCGGGTAATTTCCAAACCAAATGGGGTCATGCTAAAATAGTCCTTAACTTTGGAGTACTCAATTCCAAGAAATGTGACGCATAGCCCCCTTTTGAATATTTTCTACTTCATGCAATTATTTTATGGGACACATATTCTTTCTTTGCTTGCTTGATTTTCCTATTGGTTCAACAAATTCTTGCATGCTTTTTTGGCTTTGCTCGCTTTTTGCTACTCACTCTATCAATTGCCTCCTATCGAGAGTCATGTAAAGCAACCAAATGCCATAGTGAAGAGGCCATAGAGTCCAAGAGTCGATTTCTGTCCTAAGTCAAATTAGTTTTGAGTCTGCAATTCAAGTTGATCTATTGTTGATTCAATATAGTTCTTTCGAAAGCTTTCTATGTCAGCTTCTTTCGTGATATATTAAGTTGAGTGCTTTAGTGCTGAATTTTTATCATTTTATGTGAGTAAATATCATCTCATGTGAGCAATATTCCTTGAAAATTATTCAAGGGGCTTATGATGTCTTATATTTTGGTGTTCAAAGAAGTTTTTTTGAGAAACTTGTGATCATAAATCCCAATATTTGGTATCATAGCTTGTCGAGAGAGAGACTGGTTTCAAGTTAAGGTCTATGAACTGTGTTGTCCTTGTGAGGAATAGAAAGAATTTTTCTTGAATTTGAGAAGTGTCAATGTCATAGTTGTGTTAATTGGTTATTCAAGGTGCAACATGGAAATCACAAAGAAGGATAAAGCGGCTAAAATCTCTCTTGTGAAATTCACAGATTGAAATTTTCCATCGTGGTAGCTTGCCACTAATCTTTACCTGATGCAAAAAGGTTTATGGTGACTAATTGATGGAAATGATATCAAGCCAGATTCTAAGTAAGAGATAGCATCGTGGAGTTAGAGAAATTATAAATCAATTGGGTTTATTAGACGGGCTCTTGGGTCAGACTGCTTTCACCATGCCGATGTAAAGAAGACAGGAGCTAAGAGCTGGAGGATTCTTGAGACTTTGTTCGGGGTACGTACGAAACATTCTAAGGCCATTCTAAAACAAGAAATTTTTGTCTAAAGAAGAATGAAACTAAAAATTTGGGTACTTTTCTCAATAGGATGCAAGCTCTCTTAAGGCAACTACATGATCTAGGTTCTTGACTTGAAGCAGGCAACAAGAAGGAAATCCTTTTGAAGAGTCTACCTCCAACATACATTGAGGGTAAGAATTTTATGACTGGATGAAGATGCTGACTTCCTTGATTGTGTTTATTTGCTTCTTAGTAAAGAAAGACATGAAGAGTCACTACAACCTGTCGATGAACCAGCATATATTGCTGAAGACAAAAGAACTCTTAAGAAAAAGAAAAGCTACAACTACCGAGGGAAGCCAAGACACATAGAAGAGCATTGCTCGAGGTGTCAAAAGAATGAGAAGGCAAGAGAACCACAAAGAAAATTTTATGAGGCTTTGACACCAAAAGAAAATGCCGATTTTGTTGTTATTGTAGAAGGTGACTAGGCGTTGTGAAAAACTTGTGGTTTGGAGTCACATCTTAGGCTCTTATGATGTTTTGATGTTGCACCACTTACAAGAATTTTTTGTTAGTCATTCTTGTTGTCTAGAAGTATAGCAAAAATGTTGTAGGTGTGGCAGATCAACTAGTCATCTTCCTCATTGAGCTTTGGGGGGCATTGAAGACCATGCATATTTTCTTTGTAGCTTATGTTGATGACTGGGCATCTCAAAGGCTCTTATGATACACTGTTCTTGTCCTTGTCTTGGATCATGTGGTCGTTAAGGCATTTTTAGTGTGAGTATTGGTTCTGAGTTGTGTTGCTCTTGTGGTAGTGCTATACTAGCTATTGGGAAGATTGCCTCAGTCAAAGTGTGGTAGTGCTATACTAGCTATTGGGAAGATTAGCTACTATTGAGCATTGGTTTTCTTTTACTTCTTTTACTCCCCACTTTGGCTCTGGGGGGATTATTGGAATGGACCCTTGTGGGAGGACATTTGTGGCACAAGGTTCTTCTATCAAGGATGCTGGCAACTTGAACATGATTGGACCATGCAGTAGAAGCAAGGTGATTTGCCACGAGTTCGCCACCTTTGAGACTTACCATTACATGGATGGCACTTGGCGCTTAGGCGATTGCATGGTGGTTTTGGCAACTTCTAGCCAAGATGGTTTATATCAACATGAAAAGATGGATTAGAGCTTTGAGCTCTTTCTCTTCGTTGAGGCCACAGGCCTATCAGGTCATCACACTGCTAGAAGTCTTAGGTTATAGGATCTATAGCTACCGTCTAGTGTCTTGTAAGGCCAACCAATGCCATAGCGGTGATGAGGCCATAGCATCCAAGAGTCAATTTGTGTCCTAAGTCAAATTAGTTTTGAATTTGAAACTCAAGTTGATCTATCATCAATTCAATATAGTGTTTTTGAAAGATTTATGTGTCAACTTCTTTCATAATATATTGAGTTGAGTGTGTCAGTGCGAAACTTCATCATTTTATATGAGTAAGTATTATCTCATGTGAGAAATATTCCTTGAAGATTATTCAAGGGGTTTATGCTTTGTTATATTTTGTCATTCAAAGAAGTTTTTTTGAGAAGCTTGTGGTCATAAATCCCAACAATTCCTAGAGTGGTGGTCCCCTTCACCCATCACCGATACTCAGGTCTAGTATGATTATGCACACACACTATATCACATCTCGAACTAGCCAACCCTAACCTCACATACACCTCATCCCGCTTCCTATACACTCTTCACTAAAGGGGGTGTTAATGATGCTATGATGAAGCTTCTAATGGTCAAGCAAAAGATCATGAGGGTCTATGCACTAAATTTATTACATATGGGATTAATATCCTATCCCCAATCGCAAAGCTCTAATGAAGTTGTTTTCCTTGGCTTCCCATGCATCTAGACTATTAATAATATCTCATCCATCCACAATTTAAGGGATCCCATGAGCCCAAGAAACTATAGGACCATTGTGATCAAGGATTTATGCATCAATGCTTGATTCTGAGGTCAACTGATTTGTAGAGATGTACGGACTTAGAGCATATGGGTAGGCTAGATTCCGACATGATCATGGGAACATGGATCATATTCTCACTTAGATGTATCATTCAAGAGGCATGGGCATGGAAGCATAGGGTTTATTGTTGCTTTGTATATTTCCACAAAGCCTTTGATACAGTTTTGAGAGCCCACCTCACCAAACATTTGCAAGATTTGGGTTATGATCAAGAGATCATTTGGGCTATCATGGCACTTTACGAGAGAATCTCAAGCAAAGTTAGGACAAGGTCAAGATGGACATACAAGATCATGAGTACTTTTGGGGTCAAACAAAGGTGTCCTCTATCTACCTATTTGGCCTCTACATTGACAAGATTGAGATAGTTATGCAAAGTGAGACACTAGGAGGGATAAGTTGCTCTCTTGCTGACACTTTAATTTAGATCTTGCTATATGCAAATGATGTGGTGCTCTTATCCTTCTTGGCAAAGGGTCTCTAGAGACACACAAATGCGCTATAGTCTTTCTGTGAGTCACATGATTTGAAGGTCAAGCTTGGTAAAACCAAGATTATGATTTTCAATAGATCTCAAGCTACTATGCATCAAGAGTAGTTCACCAATGATGGGTCACTGATTGAGATTGCCTCATCATACACATACTTGGGGGTTCTCTTTTCTAAACCTACTTGCACGATGAGACCAATGATGTAGGCTCACTTGAGCAAAGGGTACACCTTGTTGGCCAGACTAAAGAGAAGAAATTTGACAAGTCTCTCAAGGCAACAATCTTTACATAAACTCAAATTCATAAGTAAAATGCTAAGAACTGTTAGATATGCTCAATGCCCCACCCTCTTGGTAACCATCAGTTGTCCAAGGTGCTCAAGTTGTAAGGCCTCCATATGAGGAGAAGCCATGTGTGAGCCCAAGACACTGGATGGTGGATCTTGACTTGCATGTCAAATGAGGTCTATTAATGAGACTGTTGATGGTAGAAAGGTGATTATATGGGAGCCCCTGAATATTCCATGGACGACTAGTCAATTCCACCAACTAGGTTGACTGGTCGACTTCACCGACTAGGTTGACTAGTCGACTCCACCGACTAGGTTGACTAGTCGACTCCACCGACTACGTTGATCCAACTTCCGCCCTCATAGCTATAGAGACGACCTCCCTAGTCCATTGTATCAGTTGTCCAAGATGCTCAAGTTGTAAGACCCCCATATGAGGAGAAGCCATGTGTGAGCCCGAGACACTAGATGGATCCTAACTTGCATGTCAAATGAGGTCTATCAATGAGACCGTTCATGGTAGAAAGGTGATTGTATGGGAGTCCTTGAATATTCCATGGACGACTAGTCGGTTCCACCAACTAGGTTGACTGGTCGACTTCATCGACTAGGTTGACTAGTCGATTCCACTGACTACGTTGATCCAACTACCGCCCTCATAGCTATAGAGACGACCTCCCCACTCCATTGTATCAGATCAGTTTAGATCAAATCAATTCTTCCAACTAGTAACTCTTCACCTAGTATTTGTCTAGATCGCCATCTAAGCTCCACTGTGGAAGCACACGAGTGGACGAAGCCATCATCTATACTATATCAATATTAAAGGAAAATTTTGTTCATCTCCAATTTGCTGTGTACTCTCTATTCTTTGTTCAATTTCTGTTTTGCTACGCCGTGTAATTTAACAAGAACATAGCATAATTAATATCCATTGGAAATCTAAGAATAAAGAGTTTCCCAAAACTTATGAAGACATTATCTAGAAGAAAGTTCAACAAAGGATAAATGGTCTTACTAATCCCTTTAAATCCAAATTGGAAAGTAAAATGTACACACTTACAAACCTTAAGAGGTCCTTGATAATAAGTCAAGCTATACAATATGAAAACAAGGTAATTACGTATAGCAATGCTGTTACTATCACGCTTAAAAAGTGTGATAGTAACTTTTACACTTACAGATTACTATCACACTTACAAACAGTAAGAGCTCCTTCATAGTAGCGCCCCCTAGTGTGATAAAGATCTATCAAAGTCGTTATGTATCAAAGTATACACAAAATAGCAACACTTCAAACAAAACAAGGTAATTATGGGGAACGTGGAGTGGACACAGCTCTGAGTCGTGCAGATCGTCTCACACCCAATGAACCTAAAATCGCAAACAGAAAAGACAGGATCGTCAATGGTCATGCTAAGTGTGAGAACAATTGAAAGCAGCTAAGTGTGAGAACAATTGAAAGCAGATACGTACTAAGCCATGCGTACCTGGCGTCTCCACGGACTCTTTCTTATCAGAAATAGGGGTTCTATCGCTTGCATACTTCTCTCCCGATAACTGTAATCAAGAACACCCCCTGGCTTCATCTACTGTTTCAATTTGCAAAACCCATTTACTTTTTCAATTTGCAAATTGATTGTGGGGAAAATCAGTAACCTGTTGAACAATCTTCAGATGGGAATCAATCTGGGAAGTTTGGGCTTTCAATCTTCTAGTGACTGTCAAACATTCTTTCAGAGAAGCAAGAAATCTAGGCTAAAGGAAGACAAATTTCTTCACCTCTTTGCGTATGCGTCTGCTTCGGCTTCCACTTCCTCGGGATGGCGTCACAAAGCTCTGCAACGTACCATTCGGGCTATGTTCCTTTGGATCTGGGTGCATTTGCTTAAAGACACTTTCCTTGCTACTCCTACCTGCAAGAGTTTGGTCGTTTCTGGCTCCGTAACGGGTTCTTGAACCATAGGCAACTTCTTCCGGATTCGATGCTTTTGCTTTGGAAGACGTTCTCGGTGTTGAAGAGGATAAGCGTCCTGCTTTTGGTGTGAGAAATGCAGCAGATCCGATCTCATCACATTTTTCGAGATTCTCGACTACATGTTGACCGTCAACACGATTCGCTTTCGAGTTTTCAGATTGTTGTGCTTTCTTCATGTCACTAAGATCTTCCACGCCAAGAGTCTTATTAATTTGAGAATGGCGTGCACCTTGCACTTGCAAAGCCACCCGCATTTCTGATTTCGATTCATTTGGGTCATTTGCATCTCCTTTGATGTCCTTGGTCTTCCGTCCTTTCTTAGAAATAGTTCCACACTTCGGCACAATACTCGCCGTACTCTCACCATCACCAGAAAGCTTATGAACGCTGGCAGTTTCACCCTGACTTTCTGCCTTTCTCGGAAGCGAATGAGATCCATTGCTTTCTGATGAAAATCCATCTTGATCTGCAAATCTTCCGGCTTGCTGAAACACTAGATTTTCATGACTAACCATATTCTCCTGCAAATAGAAATATTCGTGCTCAACATGGAGACTTGCCTTCTCATTAGCTTCTTTGTGGTTCAGTTGAACCTCTTGCACTAGCACCGGATCAACTTCCATGGGCAAGGTGTTCCATATTTCCAAACTCGGCAAAGATTCAGTAGATGTCTCTTGATCTAATTGAACAGCTTCAATTGTAGACGTATCACTAAAGTTGTGGATCGGTAAGCTGGCTAACTCTTTTTCTTTTGCAGACACTTGGGATTCATTTTGAAACTCTGGGCCATTCAAGACAAGGTCGTTATTTCTAGGAAGATCGGATGGCGCATCAATATCTTGCAATCGGGAAGTGGCCGTGCACTTCGAAGCTGGGGAGCTAACGGAATCATCCATGCTGGACATTATATACGAAACCACCTCCCTTGTAATACTATCGGCATCCATGGATTTAATATGCCCTTCACATGCAGGTTCTGACTCTTGTTGGGCAGTATCATACACATTCCATAGCCCTGTCTTGTGACATAACATAACAAGGTACACTCATGTCAAGAACTCTGGAATGCTTGCTAGAAATCATTCTAACATATCAGAGAATACTAGGCAACTTAACATCATCAAAATACATGTTGCAAATGTGGGAGAAATTTTTTTTGCGAGATTACCGTCATGCAGATCATGCAGTTGGATATGAGTAAGATACGGAGCCTCCTGCAAAACAACCCTCGAATATCAGAATTGCCACCTTGCCATGAAGCTTTGGTTAAAGCACAACAATATTGAATAGCCTCGACTTTTTTTCACAAGAAAGCATCACAAGATAGGAGATCTTGGACAGCAAAGCAATCTCTTTCAAGGTTTCACAACCTACCTTGTTTCCACTCTCATTTTCTAGTTCTATTGGCAATGGTGCACACTTTTGTGGTATATCTGCAAGAAATAGCAGCAACTGGCTGAGCAATCCCACATGGTTTCAAACTCGTTTACAACTAAGCTCAAATTCACCAAACTAAAAAAATTCTCGATTGCTTATTTGTAGCATGCAGACCTATGGTTCGTCACAAGCACCAGGCCTGGTAATCACCAAGAACATAAAGATTGCAACTGAGCCACTCGAGGAGACTACTGAGTTGGTTGCTGAGCTGCTGATCTCACTTGCTACTGACTGACTTCTGGATGAGACCCCCAAGATATCCTTTTACAAGGCCCATCCGTAGGACAACTATTTAAGACTGCAGTAGCCCCTAAGCTGGCCAGCTAGGCCCTCCTGGGTCCCAACCTGAGCTGGCTCACAGGCTGAGCTGATCCAGCCGACTTCTATGTCCTTATCCAGCCTATAAAGGACTGAGATATATGCTACAGCATGGCAGTCTTTGCTGAATCTTTGCCAGGCCTTGGCTGCTCTATGCTTACTTTGCCAAACCAAAGCAACCCTAGTGCTGCCAGCATGCTTGCCTCATCACAAGGACGGGATGCACGTGACGATTGCAACTGTCAGTTGCATGCCATCAAAGCACTGCTCCAACCTGATCTTCTCCAACAAGAGAATGTGTCTAAGCATGCAGCTAGCTACTTCCGTGTTTGACATAAAGAGTGATCATACTCAACTTCATGCCAGCTATGAGCAAAGATAAACACACATTCACAATTTGGCCCCCTACTTTAAGGTAACTGAGCTTCTCTATGAAACTGATTAATTCAAGTTGTTCGCTTGACTTGCTAGCAGTCAAGATATATCCACTCCTAACTACCAACTATATCTGGTTCAGTTTTAATGTGCAAACAAGGCACATAGCAACGTATTCGAGAGTCATAGGAAGGATCACTAGCATATGTTCTAGCAAATACACAAATTGCAGTTTCGTAGCAAATACACACGCAGGACTAGAACTGCCTGCATGCCAAAAGGAAAAATAAGAGAGCCATGAGCCCTGTATACCTGCATTATTTCCTTGCTGCGAAATTTCCTCTAGAGAACTTCTGATATTTTTTCTGATAACCTCGTTTGAGTCCTTGTCGGATGTGTACAGACAGCTTGATTCACTGATTTGTGTGGCTAGCGATTGAGACTCAGCCACCTCATTGTCGAAGCAAACTACACGTGCTGTATTATCAATGTCTGAAAATGTAGTGGCAGATGCATCCAGGAACAGAGACTCATGGCATTCTTCCGTGACTCCATAGCACGACATCACTTGATAGATGCTTTCAAAGCAAAGCGTGTGTCTTGTTTTATATGATATCAACTCTTCTCTGAGCATTTGAACTGGCTGTTCAAAACAAGTGAACTCATTAGTCTATGTAACAAAAGTTAGCAAAAAGAAAGCCAGCAATGAGCATGGCTGTGGTGCAATTTAGTATTCCTCGAGTAACAAAGGCCTAATCTATTAATTCAGTGTTCTCTATAACCATATGGCGTACCTCAGCTTCACACTCAACGGCTAGGCGAAAGAAACCAATAGCTACTGCGTGTTTCTTGATCGCTTCGGCCAGCTTAACCTGCGCGAGCCAGTAAGAAGCGGACTTAAGGAGGCTTGCATCTAGTGCAAAAGCTTCAACTGTTGATGGAGCCCTTTCATCTAAGGCAGGTTTTTTTAGCGGATCAGCTGCGGACTTCAGAGACCTCCCGGGAAACTGTATCTTCGCACGCGTTTGAGTAGTACTATTTTCTCGGAATAAAGTTTTTGTTCCCTTATTTCCTGCCCCAGGGTTAAGGCTTCCTCGCCTGGGCACACCGTTGGATGGTTGACAAGCTGGAAGAGAGGGCCGCTTCGGCTGGGGCTTGATTTCTGGAGCTGTAGTCCCTCCAGTCGTTGTGTGAGTCTTTTCAGATTTCGGACCTGCGTACCTGGAAGAAACGGAATGGCGTCTCAATGAGGTGTTACTCTTGTTCGTGCATTTTTCTTTCACCTCCAGCTTAGAGTCTCTTACGAGAGTCGTAAGATCCTGATCACTGCAAAGAACCACAATGCAGCATTGAAATCAAATCTTGTAGGACAGACGTCATCGTTTAGTGGCAAAAACCCCTGCTACGGATTGGCCTATCTGCACGAGTTGAGAAAAGAGGAGCTGCATTGAAGGGTACAAAGTGCAGGAAAAACGTGACTTACCTTCTGGACACCACATTCATCCTCCCAGTTATCTCACTAAAAGCCTTGTCGCGTCGATCGGTTGGGACTTTGGACCTGGATCGTCCAGATGCTGAAACGTAAAAGAAGCCATAATGTGAAATTGCGCAAGCGAGCAGGAGGATTTCAAAAAGAACAAGAAAAGCCGAGAAATCTCCCAAGCAAGGAGGGACGGATAGTGAACTTGTGCAGGAGATGAATCGAAAGATCGGAAGCAATTTCAAGATGCGAATTGGCCAAAGCAAAACGGAGAAATCTCCCGAGAAAAGGGACGAAACTCGAGCAGGAGACGAATCGGAAGGTGGCGGATGCGAATGGGCGGAAGAAAACGGAGAAATGTCCGAAACTGGAGCAGGAGATGGACGGGGAAGATCGGAAGCAATTGGGGATCTTTCATTTCATCTTCTGCAATCTTTTCGTCTCTTTCCGCGAGAGATTTCTGGAAACAAATCTGAAAGAGAAATGGCCAAAGCAAAACGGAGAGAATTTACCTGGATAGGGAGTGGGAGGATGCATGTTGGTCGATCGGAGAATACAAATAAACGAGAACCAGAATGAGAACGAGAACGAGGATTACCTACTTTTAGTTTTTTATATTCCCGCTGCGTTTTTTTGAAATTTGTAACAGAAATGGTGGGAAAATTATTTGCCTTTTTTTCCCCTCCCCCCCCCGCTCCCCTCCCTCCTCCCAACATCATTCATTCCACATCATCATCCCTCTCCCTTTCTCTTTCGTCGTCGTCGTTGGCACCGGCCGTCGCTTATCACACACATCCTCGTCCACCCTCCCATTCTCGCTTCCTCGTTTTGCAGAAGAAGACCTCTCATTGGCTTCATCATCTACATACAGCTCGATCACGTCGTCGTCGTCCAATCTGGAATCCAATCAGCCCTGTCATTGCGCTCGCACACAAAGAACTTGGGAATGCCGAGGAGTAGCAATCTGACACGGGTAGGAATTCGCCTCTCGCCTAGCCTCTGCATCCGCAACATGCCTCGGGTTGGCAATTCACCAAAAAGAACAGGCTCGCCGCTCGCCTCTTCTTTTTTGTGAGTTGCCTCCCTGAGGCATTTCACTAGGGATATAAAACCTCAAATGACCTTGAGTCTCGACCAGTGCCAGAAAAAAATCGTCCGTTTATGTATTTTGCATCGGCTACATTTTGAAAAAATTTGTGTCTTTAGAAAAATATTCCAGTGTACAAATCAAAAAATGTGTAGTTTTTGAGATGAAAGAACCGGCATGACTTGGAGAGTATCCTTAATTTGACTAGGTAGGAAAAAACTTTTTTCCTAGCACTAGTATGGACCTCCTCATTAACAGTCCCCAACTCACGAGGTGCAAACCTCGGACTAATTCTCAAATTCAATTTACTAGGAGCAAGAAAACGAGGTTGTACGTCAACTCTGGTTGCCCTGCCAACTGTCAAAGCCCCTTGACTAGGATGGAGGAGAAAGGAGGGGAGCAAGGAGGGAAGGATTTGAAGGAGTTTAGGCAACCAGGTAAGAGGCATTGTGAAAAACAAGAAAATATGAGCAACATTTTTAAAGAGAGTTTTGATGAGGGGATGAACCGGAGCCTATTGAGTGTCTCCAGCTTGCTTACAAGGTGCCCCTAGAAACTTTGTGATATTTTGCCATCTCAAAATGCCAATCCATTTCATTCACGTTGTGGAGGTGGACCACCCTTGTTCGCATGCAAAACAAGGGTGATGCTTCAAACCCAAAATCATGGTAAACCGACAATAGAGCATTGTAGCGCCGAAGACACATATCTTGCGTAGAATGCTTGCAAATCGAATAAAAGGAAGCAATCGTTACAAACTTGGAATGCATGAGTTTTTCCTTTGTAAGGACCTGCTTGAGATTCTAACATATGTTGGTCATCTAGAGTATCAATTTTGGCTTATAGAGCCTTGGAAGTTGCATTGTATTGTCAGTTGAAGTAGCTAACTTTTTCCTTTTCTTGTAATGTTTTCCTTCCTTCCAATATAATTTCCCTTTCTATTTTTAAAAAAAACACGATGGCACATGTGCTCCAAATCAATCCCTCCCAAGTCCTTTATTACACGACAGGGCATTCGCCAACCTAAGCGGCTGCCCTTGTTCAAGGAGCCGCACTAGCTAAGCTGATAGGGCATTTGTCGACCTTAGCGGATGCCCATGCCCTCATCTGAATTCTAATGAATGACTTCTTGCTACCTCATACCATCGGTCCCGAGCAGATGTGCCCCTCGCAGTGGACTGTAGGGTGAGCACACAAAAAATTGCTTTCAACTAGCTAAGTGAAAGCGAAGCAAGGAAGGAATGAAAAGGGAGAGAAAGGTGAGAGCGGGCTTCAAGAAAGAGAGAGAGAGAGGGGGGGGGGGGGGGGCAATGATGTTACTGCTATTGATTTTGCTATGGCTCTGCATTTGATTCAATCATTGATGCTATATTTTTGCATTTGCTTCTTCTGATCATTTGTGGCTTGGAATGATAGACATATAAACCCAAGAGTGAGATCCAAAGCTAGTAAGTTCTTATAACCTCCCTTATGTCACACGGTGAGAAGAACTCAAATCAACTCAAGACAATTCAATGGACTACCTTCAGCACTGCTACCAAAAGAGGTAAAGTTAACGCATACTCATGTGGGGGATATCATACCAAACTGTGCATTCTAAACTTCCCACATCCATGCCACCATACCTCAAAATCTTCTTCTTGGCATCCAAGTTGTAGGTTTATGTCATCCAAGAAGAAAAATGCAAGAGATGCATCAACATTTCATATATCCCTTTGACCAGGATGGAGGAGAAAGGAGGGGAGCAAGGAGGGAAGGATTTCAAGGAGTTTAGGTGGCCAGGTAAGAGACATCGTGAAAAACAAGAAAATATGAGCAACATTTTTTAAGAGAGTTTTAATGAGGGGATGAACCGGAGTCTATTGAGTGTCTCCAGCTTGCTTAAAAGATCAAATTGCATGGCATATTAAACATACACATTTCAGACATTTGTAGGTCCCATGACATGCCATTAGAACCCTAGCTTCCAACTGTTACTACTCTCTCTCCCTCTCTTATCCCTCGTCACTTTTGGATATTTTTTCAACATTTTTTGGACGGTTAAATTGCATGGCATATTAAAAATGCACATTTCAAACGTTTTAGGTCCCATGACATGCCATTAGGATCCTAGCTTCAAACCTTTACTACTCTCCATCCCTCTCTTATCCCTCGTCACTTAGCTCTTTAGCCCCAAAGAGTCAGAGGTTCTCTCCATTAAAAGATATTTACAATGTTCTTGACTTTCTATTTCCAGACAAAGTGTATCTTATAGTAGAGTAAAACAACGATAGCATAGGGCCTTTAGTCATATTCCAGTTGGAGATGTAGGCTTTTAGCGTGAAAAAATTCCTACATTTAGCTTAGCGAAGAAGAATGGTTGTTCATAGGGCCTTTAGTCGTATTCCAGTTGGAGATGTGGGCTTGAGCGTGAAAACATTCTTGCACTTAGCTTAGCGAAGAAGAATGGTTGTTCATGATAGTTGATGGAAGTTTTCATCTCCTTCAAGAGTTTCAAGGGTAAGTAAGAAATGTAGGGTTCAGGAAAGGGATTAGGGTTGAGAAGTGAAGAGCTTGTCTTCATCATGGGTCAAAAGGGGTAAGGGTTGAGAAATCTAATCTAGGAGTTTTTATCACGGAATTGTATTTCATATATTTCTTGCTATGGGAATTATTTTATTTCAGTCAAGTGTGACTATGGCAAAGTATTCCATAGGAGCACACCGGACATGGCGGGGGTCCTAGTGGATGCTTTGTGGGGTTTAGTTGGGGACGTCTAACTACCTATGTTTTGCCAAGCTAGATGGTTAGTATTTTGGGTGATTCCATGTAAATACTAATGTCACTAGTTTTACTAGTGTTATTGCAATTGGTTGCATGGTGTGTATTTTGATGTCTGTATATCAAGTGTACAATTGTGTTGGGATTAGTTGGTGTGATGATTCATCAATTGATTGTAACAACTAACACAATTGGTAGCTTGAATATAGATGATGAGTTGGATAACGAGCAACGGAGATGCTGAAGGTGATTTGGATTGACTGAAGTTCCAAAGACCATGGGCAATATTGTAAAGTAATGAATATTAAGCCGTGGGCTAATTTATTTTACTAATTGTGGATGAGGGCATATTAGGTCTTGTAATATTTTAAGGTCGTGGAGCTTTGTTGAGCAATCCCTTTAATTATGGACAAGGGATGCTTTGGATATACTATTATTGGCTCTATGCTTTTTGGAATTACAATTATAAACACTCTAAATGGGAAACAAGATCCAACATCTAGGGGGAGCAGATTGGACCCCATGCAGTGTCGCTCTCTCTCTCTCTCTCTCTCTCTCTCTCTCTCTCTCTCTCTCTCTCTCTCTCTTCTCTTCCCCACTTGTTTCCTTGTTCTTGGTTTCTATGGTTTTGATAAATCATGAATTTGTGATAATGTTTAATTTTAATTTTCATAATAGTGGTATCAGAGCATGGCTACGCTCTAGCCTACTGACTGTGGAAGGCAAGCGATATGATTTTCTTCAATTTGATGATAGAGTTGTTCTCAGAATGTCCTTTCGAATCATTTCGACTACTTCATCACTAGGTTTTGAGTCCGTATGCAAAGGTTATCAAAGATGCTTTGAAAATCAATGATGTAATTACGATTGATGAAAACAGCCCACGTTGTCTTGTTCAAAGGGTATGCATTGGTTCTATCACTATATTCCAACTTGAGATAACAAATTTATGGTTGTTTCTTTTCACTGCCTACTGTCAATGAATTGGTAGAAGCAGTCTTTAGATAGGAAGATGAACAGCCACGACCAAAGATGACTTAATTTTAGGACATGAGGATAGAAAAGATTCATATTCTTATAGAATGATTTATATTTGAAGTAATAGTAGCATCATGTGATTTCAAGAATGGAAGTTGTATGAAATCGTAACAAGGATTTTGCTCTCCTAAGCAAAAGACCACGATTATTTAATTTGGAAGAAAGCAATAGGACTAAATCAAGAATTGAGAGTTGCAGATTAAACAAGGACAAATAGATGCACTATATGCATGCTATTACTTCGAAAACAATCGGCAATTTCTCTTGTCAACTGAGTAGACACAACCAAGCATACAAGCATTGTGATGAGACGACCAAGTCATCTCTAGATACATCTTTTATCCTTCTTATTGCTTTTTACTTAATTACTTTTCTTAAGTTGCATATGATGAGGTCACTATGAAAGAGAGGCTCTGTGCCAAGGAATCTCTTTTGAACCACAAAGCTATCAGACCAATGATTGAATGAGAAGCAAAAGAAAGTTGATTGGGACTCAACCAAGCAAGCAAAGACTTGGAAGGATAAAGAAGATACGTAGCTCTTTCCATTCTTTTGTTTTCCCATATAGAGACGAGAAAGAATGGTATGACAACCGAAGGGAATAATTGAATTTGAAGAAGAGTGATAGATCATATTAAAATATCATGAAAAGGACAATAAATATGATAGCCTATATAGGATCTAGGATAATCTAGGTGAGCTAAGACTTTTTAATGATTAAATCAACATGATTATGTGCATTGATAAGGATAAGAAGAAAGTATATCATGTGGTATGTATGAAATAAGAAATACAATTACTTAGAGGGCTTGTATCCTCATAGCTTGCTTGAGGAGATGCCAATCCTAGCTTCATTGTAGATAGCAATAGTATTATTGTATGATACATATGGTATGCTTCGATAAAGTGCTCCTAAAGTGAACTGAATTGGAGAAAACTAAAGAGAAAAAAAAGCATATGACATTTTTGCTAAGCAAGAGGGAAGGCACAATTGTTCACTGGCAAGCTTTTTGCTTGGGTAATTTCGTTACGAAATTGCTTTTATGGATAATGAAAAACAACTGGTATGTAAGATAAGACTTTCTATGTATTTTCTAGTAGAGTTAAAGAAAATACATATTGGATTATCACTAGCTACAAAGTTAAATCAGAAAATTTGACATGTGATTAGACAATGATGTACACATACCGTTCTGTTGATCACATAATAGTCTATATCACTTATTGCTACTCGCATCCTAAGGAAAATGTTATTATATCTCAATATTATATTGGTATGGGACTTTACAGATATTGAGGAATATAATGCTTGGACCCATACCAAAATAACATAAGCAAGGAATGGATGTGGTATAGTACTTTCTCTTGGTACCGAATAAGAATAAAAATAATCTTTCATAAGTTTTGAATTGAATAAATTCATTATCTTTGGTTAATGAGAGCTTAAGATCTCTTGAAGAAAATTTTGAACCATGATGATACTTGATGAATATCCAAGAGAGTACTCTTCACACCTCCACTCTTTGACTTGGAAAGTCAAATACACAACTGAGGTACATTGCAATCCAAGTAAGAGGGATGTTATGGAATGGTATTTTCGATATTTCTTGCTATGGAAATTATTTTATTTTACTCAAGTATGACTATGGTAAAATATTCCACAAGACTGCATCGGAAGTGGCGGGGGTCCTAGTGGATGCTTTATGGGGTTTAGTTGTGGGGATGCCTAACCACCTGTGTTTTTATAGGCTAGATGGTTAGTATTGTGGGTGATTCCATGTTAATACTAATGTTGCTAGTGTTACTGGTGTTATTGTAATTGGTCGCAAGGTGTGTATTTTTTATGTCTGTACATCAAGAGTACATTTGTGTTGGGATTAGTTGGTGTGATCATTCATCAATTGATTGTAACAACTAACACAATTGGCAGCTTGAGTACAAATGATGAGTTGGATAACGAGGAACGGAGATGGTGAAGGTGATTTGGATTGATAAAAGTATCGAATGGTTGCCAAAGGACATGGGCCATATTGTAAAGTAATGAATACCAAGCTGTGGGCTAATTTATTTTATTAATTGTGGATGAGGGCATATTATTAAGCCTTTTGATATTTTAAGCTTGTGGAGCTATGTTGAGCAATCCCTCTAATTATGGACAAGGGATGATTTGGATGTACTATAATCGGCTCTTTGCTTTTTGGAATTATAACTAAAATACTCTAGATGGAAAGCAAGAACCACCATCTAGGGGGGCCATATTTGACCCCATGGAGTGTCACTCTCTCTTTCTCGTCTCCCCCACTTATTTCCTTGTTCTTGGTTTCTATGGTTTTGATAAATCATGAATTTGTGATCATGTTTAATTTTAATTTTCATAACCATTTTAGTGGTTGCACGTGTTGAGGATGGTGTAAATTGCACCATCTACATAGGGCATATGGGGCAAACCCTAACCCTAACCCTAAGGGGTTCACATGTATATCTTCATGTTATGTTCAATACAACTTTGTGTACAAGTAGCTATATCATGTGCAATCCTCTCTCTCTCCCTCTGTCACTTTCGCTATCATGGTATCAGAGCACCAGGTGCTCCCACTCCCTTCATGAGTGTCAAGCCCTCCTTCCGTGAGGCATCTTCTATTGAGAGAGATTTCCGTCAGAGAGAGTGAAAGCCCTTGTTGTATCAAGGCATTAAGCCCTTGCTTCCATCAAGGCACAAGCCCTCTCTGTGAGGCACGTTCATTGTCTCTCTATCTCTTCTTGTAGAGCTATTCTCCATCTCCGTTTTTCAGAAAGCTCAGGAATTCGATTTCTAGAGCTTGAGATATAGTTTCTTGAGTGATTGCGAGGTTCATTTCATGAGTTTAGGTTCTCTAAGGTTCAAGTTTTCCGGTTCTTAGGTTATTTGTAAGATTCTGAGAGCTTTGTGAGAGAGACTCTCTAAAACTTGGTAGCAGCAAAGAAGACAATGAGTCTAGAAACACACATGGCAAAAGGGCTACAAAGAGTCAGCTGACGTTTCTGCTGCGCCAAAGCTTCATCCACTAGGACCTAAGCAAGCTCATCAACAACTCGCTCAGCCCAGCTCTCCAACGACTGGTGAGTCAGTGATATACAACTCCTTCTCATGGCATCGTCAACGACCAGCATCATTGCAACACCCACAGCTTGATCGAACGCTAGAGCACAACAATAGACTCCGCCATACTCGCTCTCCAACTCGCCTCAACAAGCAGCAACAGGAAGGGCAAGAGATGCAAGCATTGTTGGTCGCAACAAACGATGCCGCAATGGAGGGAAAGTACGGAGGGACAAAAGACCGTATGCAGTGCATGCGGGGTGCGCTTCAAGTCTGGGAGGCTCTTTCCTGAGTACAAGCAACCCATGCACCGCCAATGATGCCATGCAACTATCAACAACTTCACGTTGCAGGCGACCTCGATTCAAAGCTTCTTGCAAGCCAGCCTCACCTTCTCTAGCTCCACTGCTCAGCGACTCCCCACGACGTGCAAGGTGACTTATCAAGCTCAACTCCAACAGGGTGACCAAGCAACTAAGAACGCAACAGAGCTAACGAGCTAGCAGTGTCCATCTCCAACGAGCCCACTATCCAAGGCGCATGCAGACTTCAACTAGGCAGCTCCCTCGACCAAGCATCAACCTCTACTACAAGCGCCTCTTCCACTATCAGCGACCTCTGACGTCTTGACAGAGGCAAAACAAGCAAAAAGCGACCTCACTTGTGCTACTCCATGGCTTCCTACAACCGCTACCAGTCGGCCAGGGTGAAAAGCTCCAAACATCCACGAGTGGCCTCTATGACGAGCATACGAGCTCTCTAGCACCTCAAGAGATCTACAGAGCCATTCATAGCAGCGACCTCTACAGCTCCATGCTCCTAGCACACATCCATCTCCACCACTGCCTGCATGCCCGCATCAATGTTTGTAACAGGCTCTTCCAAGCCACAACGAAGCAAACGCTTCCATATCTGCTACTGGTTCACCTGTCAATGATTGAATGAGTTGTTTGTGAAATTGTGGTACCAACTCTACCAATTACCCCTAGGATATCTGAATTGGTGCATTTAAGAGATTAGGAAGAGATCCTCCGCTCTTGATTCATCAGATTGGGTGGCTTCCATCGCCAGTTTCTCATCGTCATGTACCATGGCAATTGACACTAGTTTTAGAATGGCCTTGGAAAATTGGGATCCGTCTTCCACCTGTACTAGCCCTTTCGCTACCGTAGATTGCGGTACCTCTGCAAACTAAACTTTTTGGATAACATTTCCACTTTATGAATCATTATGAATCCAACACAAAAGAAAGCTATCATAAACATAGAATATAGGATCAAGCACCATGCAATGAGTTTATAATATTTGAATTCGTTTTATTACATAGATAGACCAATTTGGGATCACATTGTATTCCATCTATTATAATGGTCGCATACATATATTAGGGTTGATTCTCCTTGATGAAAATAGATTGCATGAAAACACTGATATGGGGTCCTTTTGGATCTTGTTTAAGGTGAAGTATTGCTTGGTAACCTATGTATCCTATTATCTAAGTTCTGTATTAAACTATTAAGGTTATAGAACTTATATCCTACTAAGCCGATATCCCTCTGAACTTGTATCCTATAATCTAAGTTTTGTATTAAGCTATTAAGGTTATAAAACTTATATCCTATTAAGCCAATATCCCTCTACATTAATCTGGTAACCTATATCCTATATATCCTATGCTCTACTCTGTTTAATGCCGGTAACACTCAGGATCCTACTCCATGCACCTCATGAGAGGTCTTGGTAGGCTAGGTTAGCAAGGAACAAGCAAGGAGAAGGACTAGAAGTGAGGGCAAAGTGTGCTGATAGGTTGGGGTGGGGAGGTTTATATAGAGGTTGGAAGAGCCTTTAGATTGATAGACTATCAGTCTGTGAGATTGGTCAGTTAGCTGATAGCCAACTTGTTGATCAACTACCTATAGGCCAATTGTTAGTCAGCCAACCACCTAACATGTTGGTCAACTAGCATGCAACCTATAAAAAGGGCCACTATAGGTTCATTTCGCAGAAAGTGGGGCTTCTATATTGCCTCTTCTTACAACTACTGCTACACCTTAACAGGGCCTAACAGCCCTTATAAACAATGCAAAAGGATCCTCTCTCTCCCAATATGCTTGCCCCAAAACAAGGCAAAATAATACCATTCGAAGATCTCCATGGATAGGCCTAATCTCCACTAATGGAGATCACAGGCAAGAACTGCTTCAACATCATGCCTTCACGAGGTCTACCCATCCGTGTGTTTGCCATGTGGCCATCTTTGAGCCTTGTCTCTTGACCTTCAAACTTGAATTAAGTGCCTAACTCATGCAAGGCCCATGACCAAACCAAACAAAGATTCAACCCAAGGGGGGAACTAATGAGGAAACCATCATCCCCGATAACATGCCATTTGTCAATAAAGAAACATGTAACTATCTTGTGGTTTTTTGTCTCGACCACTGATCCAAGTAAGTAAAGTTGCATAGTTGTTTGGGTTGAATATCATTCCACAGCTATCTCCATGATGGTTTGCAAGCTTTGCCTCATTGGACACTCTCTAGGGAAGTAGCAAGCTAAGGGTGTCCACTTTTTGTTCACTCCCCAATCCTTAGGAGGTGGAAAAACAAGCTTTTTAGCACACAAAAATGCAAATCTCACCTACTTTCCTATGGATCTAGTCTTTGAAGTCTTCAGACACAACATCACACATGCTATTGTGCACACAATCATATAGTCTGATCAAAAATTCAATGCACACACAAAAAATTTCTTTGTGTCACACGGCATGGTTCCAGGGTGGTCACACCTTTGTCACGAATAGAGACTATCATATTAAATTCTAAATTTCTCACTCATTTTAGATTAAATGTTATTGAAACTTTGTAGGTGGTCTCTTTACATTATGTAGAGCTTAACTTGATTTATTGGTAATTTTTTGAATGATTTATCTAATTATAAATAATTATTTATAATAAATAAAGTCATAAAATACATGCATTTTAGTAGCACAACACATTTTTTTAGTATTTTGAATAATTAAGCAAATCCAATTCAGTGGAAGGTTAGTAGGCACATAAGGGTGTGTGATTGAATCATCAAATCCCAAATCCAGCGGTTAGATTTAGGAAGGTTGAAGTTTAATTTTTACTTTTACTCCTTACAGGATCAACAAAGAGTATTAAAAATAAATCTAGTAATTCTCAAACATGACCAAACATTTCAAAAATTCAATATTTTTAGTCCTCCGCATGATGAATAAGAGGAAAAAATTTTGGTTAAATTTGAGTAAGGGAAACGTACGATATGGCCTCCAAGAGTGAAATCTCCCTTTTGTGGGGGAAAAAGGGCTACCCAAGCCTAATACCAAGACAAGGTAGGCTTGGTATTAGGCTTGGTGAGGTAGGCTAGGAGCATCACCGACCCTAGTGACAAGCCTTTGGAGTTGCATGCTGCCCATGCGGAAGGCTGAGTCATCTATTTTTGCCTTGCAACCATGCCACGTTGTTAGACCGCGTGGTGCCATGTCATCAAGGAGATGTGACATCACTCCTTGCCATGTCACCTTATTGCCACACGTGCTACCACATCAGCCACATGTGCCACCTCATCATTCCACATCATAGGAACTCTTGGAGCCATGTCATCACAACTTGCCACCTTGGCATACCTCGTCAACCTTGCCACATCACCAATCCCTCCACCTCAATTTGCCATGTCAATCTACCACCTCATGAATGCCAACTCATCATGCCACATCACATTTCCACATCATGGAAGAGACTCATATATTCCACACCATATTGCCACATCATGACCATGCATGGTGCCACATCAGCCACATGTATACACATCACAATGTGCGCGAGGCATAGAATACCTCGATCGAGGTTTATGACCACGATGTGCGAGGCATAGAATACCTCAATCGATGTTTATGACCTGCGTGAGGCATAGAATACCTCGATCGAGGTATATGATCGTGGGGCATAGAGTACCTCAATCGAGGATTATGACCTGCGGCATTGAATACCTCGATCGAGGTATATGACCTAGGCATAGCATACCTCGATCGAGGTTTATGACCACGATCGAGGTATTTGGAGGTACAAAACTGGAATAAAATCAAACGATGCAAATATTCAAAATTAACGTTGGATTCCAGCCAATTAGTTTCAATCTTAGCACCTTCTCCACCAATAATAATCAAGAGCAATCTAGTGGATGAGTTGAGGCTCTCTATAAGACACCACGTTTTGGTTCATTTCACCCATTCTTAGCCATTCTTGCCTCCTCATCACTTTGTCACACCTTCCATCCTACTTTCATTGAGAATGGGTTCTCAAAGCCATAGAGCTAGTAGACGTGAAAGATGTAGGAACCCCCCCCAAATCTCATTGACGAGGAGTGCAAGCGGAAGGCTCGTAAGCGCAAGAGAGCCTCTAGAGCTAGAGCTCGCGCTACCACCACCGATCCACCTTCACCTCTACATCCCACCTCCACCTCCACCTCCACCTCCACCCCCACCCCCACCCCCACCTCCATTGTCCCCCCATCCTCATCCGCTCCCCTACCTCCAGCCTCCACCCTTCCCCTAGCCACCTACATTTTGGCCTCCACCTCTACCTCTTCCCCCTCCACCCTCCCCCTCCCCCTCCCCCTCCCCCCCTTCCCCTTGGCGCCTCCCTTCCCCCCTCCACCCTACCATCTCCCATTGATCCCCTTGCCCCACCTTGCAGCAGCAGTGTTGCTTCACGATGTGACTTGCCGAAGTCCACTATCCATCGTCGTACTAGCAAGATTGTGCAGTCTTTTTTTAGTGACCTCACGCCAGCTTCGCAGTCTGGTCTTCTCATGTCCCTGATTGATCACCCTGACTTGGTAGAGTGTAGGAGGCTTGGTGGTCTTGGTGCACGTAGAGATAGGGTTGTATGTAGCGAGGTCCTTAGCAATGTTCGACGTTCCTATGCTTCTATTAAGCATAGGAACTCCAATGATGCCTTGGCAGCACGTCGTGCTATTGTGGCTACCATTAGTAGACCTCATATGATAGGCCATGTGCATATCGCTTCACGTCTTCTTCAGATTGCACCGCGCACATTGCGAGCATGCATGATTAGGAGGCACAGTCTAGAGGATAGTGAGACTGATGCTCTTTGGGCTTCAAGTGGTCGTGCACCTCACAGCGATCGATTGTTGGATGATTCCACTAGGTCCTTCATACAACAGTTTTGGGAGGAGCATTGCAGAGCATCCCCGGCCAGCCTCATCTTGATGAAGAGGAGGGCATGCTGCATGAGCCACTGCTGCCATCTCTGGCTCCCTCGCCTCCTCTATGTATGCACGTCTCAGCTCCCAAAGTCGTGCATCTGCGAATACTCTTGCCTCAAATCCAGCGTGAGTAATCGTCTCTACATGTAGAAGACGCTGGTCTTGGCCCCGCCCAAGCTGCTGCTCCACCCACTGCTGCAATGATATCTGAAGCTCTGCCTCTCGCTCAATACGGCGTGCCTCCTCTGCTCGTGCCTTGTCACCTGGCACGAAATCACCATATGAGAAGCATCGCGGAACACACGCTGCAACCACTGATGTATCAGCACCCTCCTGCTGCAGCAAAGCTCTCTGTGCCTCCTCCCTGTAGTGCTCTATCAAGACCACATGGGCAAATGGATCAATGGCCTGACGATGACCAGGATACAGATCATCCATGCCTAGTCCTTTGTATGTGGCCACATCAATGTCAGCAAAGCATATAGGGCACACTGATCGTGCCACCATGTGGCGGGTCATGCAATGGAGATGTGCGATGTGGCCGCACCCTAGTCTAAACTACCCTACGGTGTCAAACTCCTCATGGCAAAGGACGCAAGTGGCAGTAGGAAGCCTGGCTATGATTGGTGCGTCTATGGGTGTCCTAGTCGGCACATCTACAAGAGGAGCGGGGTACAGGGCCACGCTGGGGTCGATCCTATGGCGAGATGGATCACGACTAATATGTCTCAACTGCAAAATATAGTGCTCCACTCGATGGTACGCTATGCGTGTCCGAATCCTCTGCTCCTACAAATCTGCCTCCAACAGTCATACACGAGACTCCATATCCTGTCGCAATAGATGTGCCTGCAATGAAACATGTCGCGTATATTGTGAGAATTAACCAAAAAACTTCAGTTCAAAACACGCAACAAAAAAATAAACTAAAATAATCAAAATAACTAACCTTGTCCCTAGACTCGGCCAACAATGCCTCCAACTCTACAATCCGTGCGTCTCGAGTCTCCAACTCGTGTTGAGGTGGTGTAGATGTGGGAGGTGGTGTAGATGTGGGAGGTGGAATCGAAAGTGATCTCGATAGAGCAGAGACCATGTCGTGCAAGGATGATGCCACTGAATGAACATCCCCCCTAATCCATCCTCCAACAACTCGCAATGCTGGTGTAGGGATAGTGTGCAGCTTTGGTGCCTCACGTCGACGCCGAACACCTGCAGTCTGATGTTCCTGACGCCCCATCCTACCATGTCCCGCTCCTGATCCTGGACGAGTACTAAGGTAGTCTACCTGATGACCAAGCACAAACTCGGCGTATAGCTGCATGGCAAATGACCTGGCTATCTGACGGTTGTGAGGCAACCGACCACCATTCGCAGCGAGATATCTCGGATAAATGTGTGCTGCTATGACGGGGTACCTACAATGTAAAATATGAAAGGACAGCCCTGGCATCGCCTCAGTGTGACCATCCCAAAACATATCCTCTAAGGCCTACCTATGAGGTGACTCACGCTCAAACAACTCTCGAATGGCTCTCCAATCCAAGCCATGACCAGTGATCTCTGCCTCAGCCTGTGCCTGAAAGGTATCCACAACGTCCTCAACTATGTCCAATCGACCCAGAGCATCAATGACTGAATCTAGACTTGCAACCAAGTGAGGGGGTGCCCTAGCATCCTGCAGTGCCCTCATCTCAGCTCTCAAAATTGCTATCTGCATACGAATAGTGGTGCCAGAACCTGTGCGCTGTGGCTACCGCATGCACAAAAAAAACACATGGAAATTAATATTCTATTTGCATAATAAAAATAATATTCTATTCAATATGACTTATAATCTATTTATGTAATAAAAACTATTTGTACGTACTCCTTGATGAGGTAGGATGTCATTGGGATCATCCTATGCAGCTATCGGTAGATGGGCCAAATGTGTGGCTATGCCTACAACAATGCTATGTTGCAAATTCAATTCGTATTTACAATTATTTACAAGTTGTGTACTTTAGAAAGTCGGTTTCTTCAAGCTCATTCTCCTTGTCTATACTACCCACCCTTGCTGTAATTAATAGCAAATAGCTTTTGTTCTAAATGCTCCCTCCATTTTTCGAGGCTCTAGACTACCATGGGCTCTACTAGCATGTCAAAGTATGTAGTAGAGGTGTATTTTTGGAAGAGAGATGTAAAGATACTGAGTGATAGAAAGAAAATGTTATGTACAATACATTAAAATGGACTACAAGGAATAGATGCTAGCTTGAAAGATATAACCCAAGGCAAGACCTGCATACTAGAATATTCCACATGAAGGTCGACAAATGCACCTGTCAATAATTGCAAGTGGAAGTCAAATTGCACCTCTAAACATATGCCAAACTAAAGTAGAATAGCATCTTGAAATGTATAGAATATATAGGAAATGACAATATTTATAGGATAGAGATAGGTTATGGTCATTGAGATAACCCTGGTTATACTGCTTGACTTGGAGCATCTGTTGAATGATTGGTTGGCATGACTGGCTCCTAGCTAGTTGGGAATAGCTAGCCCTAAACAACTTTTTGACTAGGCCTTAACTAGATCATCTTGCTCTAGCTTGTTAACTCAACCTACTTACTCTACCTAAATTATGAAACAACTCTTAACCAACTATATAATCTATAATATTCCACATAAAGATAGATAAACACACACCGCAATAATTTTTTTTTTTAATAGATGATTTCTAAAAACAAAATTTAAATGTTATATTTAATTCAAAACTCCACTAATTTAATAAATAAAATGCAAACTACTTTAATCTCTTTTTTTTTAATAGATGATTTTAAAAAACAAAATATATACTTTTTGACATTTAAATAAAAACTTCACTAACTTAAATAACATAAAAGCTACCTTAGACTCTTATTTTCTCTTTTTTTTTTAAATGATTTTTAAAATTAAAATTTAAACATTTTTTTATTTAAATAAAAATAGCACTAATTTGAAAAATAACATGAAAACTACTTTAATCTCTCTTTTTTTAAATAGATGATTTTAAAAAACAAAATATATACATTTTCACATTTTAAATAAAAAATTACATAATTAAAAAAAATAATTTTAAAAAACTTTAAAATGCATTTGAAATTTTGAAATATTTTATAATTAAATTAGATATTCCTATAAACTAAAATAATATAAAAGCTACTTTAAACTCTTATTTTCTTTTTTTTCATAGATGATTTCTAAAAACAAAATTTAAACATTATATTTAATTCAAAACTTTACTAATTTAAAAAATAACATGCAAACTACTTTAATCTCTTTTCTTTTTAATAGATGATTTTAAAAAACAAAATATATACTTTTTAACATTTAAATAAAAACTTCATTAACTTAAATAACATAAAAGCTACCTTAAACTCTTATTTTCTTTTTTTTTTAAAGATGATTTTTAAAACTAAAATTTAAACGTTTTTTTATTTAAATAAAAATAGCACTAATTTAAAAAATAACATAAAAACTACTTTAATCTCTCTTTTTTTAAATAGATGATTTTAAAAAACAAAATATATACATTTTCACATTTGAAATAAAAAATTACGTAATTAAAAAAAATTATTTGAAAAAACTTTAAAATGCATTTGAAATTTGAAATATTTTATAATTAAATTACTTTAAACTCTTATTTTCTTTTTTTTT